>NC_048292.1:28686009-28848275 GCF_009762535.1 Notolabrus celidotus | reverse complement strand
CTGTCCTTACTAGACCAACCCAAAACCAGTATCAACACTCCAAATGGCAGCAAGGATGTCTCTTTCAAAGACTGTGTAGTCTTTGTAATGTCCTGGAAGTTTTAACAGGTGAAGCAGGTTGAAGACCCTGGGTAGGTGCTCTCCACAACTTCAACATCCAAGTGTCTGGGAAGCACATTCCAGCCAACCCAAAACTGCACAAGTTTTCCAAGAGGGTTTGGAGAAGCTACCACAAAAGAGAAGAAAATCCATATTTCTGTTTTAGATATAACTACTTTGCAAAACCCTAAATATGATGTGACTCTAAAATGACCAAACCGTATGTTGTTCAGAGAGTAAAGAGAAAATAAAAGCATGTAAACTATTTGACCTAAAGTAAGTTATCTATCCTGTTTGAGAGCTCCAGTTAAATAACCCATAAGGGTTAACATTAGTAACACATCTACTTACAATTCTCAACAAATGTGCGAAGGAATCCTGTGATCCTGCATGCATCCTCCAAAGACACGTCACTGTCCTCTTGGTCCTGTGTGGGCCACTGTATCTTGTCCAAAACCACCTAAAAAAAGGAAATTTGATTATCTTTTAAAACACAATTTTCCAAACAGCTAAAGACACTACAAAACAATGGCATATTAAGTGTAAGGAATTTAACACTGATTAAAGCTTTACAGTAGTTAGGGCATGACCAGATACCAAGCTAGTTGTGTCTGTATAAAATAAATATAACTATCACTTCCTGATAATTATTGAATAATCATCCAAAAACTTTGCTAACTGACAAAGTAACACAGTGGTCACTGCATTTAGATCTATAACACAGGTACAGCACTGCATGTACGCTTTACTAAAAAAATGAAATACATTTTTTATGCAAGTTGCAATGTATATTTTGTGAATTAAATATATTCGAAATCTTCTTTTAAATTTACAGTTACATCCCAAACTGTTGAAACTAGCGTCTAGAATATGTTTTTGTCCAACTAACAATCTTGACAGGGTTTAAAAGTATGCTCAAATAAAAATATGATTATTTGATAAGAAACATCTGCAAGATGCATTTTCAAGCGAGCAACTTATTTCAACTCTACACTCAAAATAACTGTAATGTACTTAAACTGGCTTCCTAGAAGTGGAAAATATGACTTCTCTTTTTTAGGCAAGGGGGAGGGTTTTTAACACGGAGCATATACCTGTGGTGTGTACTGCGTATCTGATGTCCTTGGAAAAAGAAGGGGGATCGTATCTTTCCTCTCTGTTAGCAAGGGCCAAATCAGCGTCTCCTTCAAACCTCGCCGTAACTGTTTGACTTGTCTGGAAGTCCTTTGAAGAACCTGTAAAAGATTTGTGCCACATCAGAAAACACAAGCTGCCTTGCTAATCTTCAACCCATTAACATTTGTTATTGTATCTCTCTGGAGAAAAATAAGCCAGAAGTGTAAATCAAATCCAGTTTAATAAATCTACAACCTGCTCCAGAAGAAAGGTGTACTCACAGCATGGAGCAACAGTTTATCAAGCAGCCATCTCCTGTTCTCAGAGGTGACCGTAGGCAGATCCCAGGACAATGCCAGCTCATTGATGCTGTCCTTTTCATCAGGTGTTAATTCTTCTGTACCATCCAGCTTAGAAAGAAAATCAGAATTAATTATTGATATCTGAATTACATTTTTTCTCACATAAACGTTTTTTTTTTATTAAACCTTTATGTTGATCCAGTGAATAAATTATATCAAAAATGTATTATTCTAAAACCAATCAGAGACAATTTTTTGGCACCATCAGACACTCTTTACTTTTGTTTCCCTACTTAATGATAAATGCTTAAGGAAAGTGATCATACTGTCTTGAATGTTTCACGGATATCAAAGTCAGCACAGTCTTTGATATCTATGGTGGCTTCTTCTGGTGATCCACCAAAGAGCACATGTAGAATTGCTGGGCTCAGTCCACCAAGGCATGGCCCATCATGTAGAAATGAATGACCAATCATTCGTCCAGCAACAATGAAGAAGTCACTCTCCAGAAGGAAGGTAGACGTAGAGGGAATCAAATGATCTTTTTCACCCTCAAACAGGAGAGTTCCTGCAGGGGCTTAAAATAAAAGAGAGCAGTCCAAAAACACATGGATGGTTATTTACAGGAAATAGATATTGTACTGGCATGCAGCTTCAGTAGAGTACATATCAATCAGCCACTGGGTACTCAGTTTGACCATTTAAAAACAGTGAAATTCATGTGAACATGTATTCATGAGACCAAATAAATGCACAGCAATAGAAACAGATTTATCTTCAGTGTGTGAATGGCACAGACCAACACAGAGCTCAGTGGCTTATCTAGTGATCCAAATGTGATGTGGGATAACTATAATAATAATAATACTTTATGCTTACTGAATCTAACATCAAAACCAAACTGCAGTTTGGAAATGATTGTTGCAAAGAAATGGCGAGTCACCCCATCACCAGTCGCAGGATCTCCTGAGAAAACAACATCAAATGTATAAATCAGTATAAAACACAGCAAAAATGTCATGGGACGATCTGGACATCAACTACATACAACTATTTGTGGTGTGTGTGTGTGTGTGTGCCATGTGTTACAGATTTTTACCTTTAGTGTGCATGTCAAAGGGGAAGCCCACTCAACACGAGCCAATTTGTAAAAAGAAAGGATTGTCCTCTCCCTGTCCTCTGCACTGTCTCCAAGATCCATGACAAGACTCAGTGGTTTCCCAGTTGCATGCTGGTTTAAAATATCTTCTTTGAACTTCATTGCTGCCTCTGCAGGATCTTCTTTGATTTTCCAATCTAAAATGTTAAAAAAATATATTTGTAATTTGAATACAAATGTTGAGGAAACTACAAACAGATCATATGATATGTGGAGGTAAAGTAACACACCAGGAAATCCTCTGTCCTCAGCCGGCTCTAGATCAGTGATCTCATGAGTATGCATTTCTCCCTGATGTGGCTTTGAGATTTCTGTGTTGCTGGCCCTGGCAGTCAGACTCTCCTGTGACCTTGTTAACATGCTCACAAATCTACTCTCTCTTTGGGGAGTGCATAGATTTTCACCAGCTACCTCCATTTGCTCCTCAACACTGCTCTGTGATTGCCTTAGACATATAGAGATCATTTTATTAGTGGTCATATTGCAGGACACAGTTGCAAAAATGTCAATGAACTATATAACCAGATTGCAATTCAAACTCTTATTTCAGAACCAAAATTGTCAGACCTACAGACCTCCAGGATTTTGCATTTACGGGGTTACCTGAAGAACATTTAGGCCTATATTTAACAGTGAAAAAGATTTTCATCCCAATGTTTCCCCTTTTTATTTTCTAATACTTTTTGCAATATAGGCTTGATCCTTCATACATGAAGACACTATTGAAATAATCTACAAATGCTTGCTGAGGGGATCTCACATTGCCTCATGTTCCCTTTCTTGATGTATGACATACAGTACATGCATTGTGCGTTCAAACATGACACTAGTCTGTACCTCATGCATTCATCACTGTGGGCCTTTATGCTCGAAAAAGGAAACTCTTCTTCACATCGGACACATTTCTGGGGTGGTCCAGCCAGCTCATTACTGCTTCCTGGTTGACCTATCTGTAGAGGACAACAAAACAGCATTAAGTATAACAATTTAACTGTAACTCAAAGACTACAAGAGCACTTTTAAATTGAAAAACATACAGGCTCCAGGTTCAGGGTCCTTTGAAGTGGGCGAATGAAAATGGTAGCATGTCCAATCTGAGTTTGTGGATCTTTTAGATGGCGAACATGGTAGCCTTCATTGGGACAGGGGATGAGGACCAGTTGACGACTTCTGATTGTTCCCGAAATTTTGAGAAGTTCAAATCCCCCTCCCTGTCTAAGTGGAGGGAATGCTTCAAATTGAAAGTCTCTGAATTTGTCTGGATTCTCCTGACTACCTGAAATAAAAACACAGAGAATATAGTAGCAAGTGCAATCAGAAGAAGTAATATTTGTATTAAATAGGACTATTTCATTCAAATAACAAATTTACATATGCACAAGACATCCTCCAAAATACAATGTACATTTTTTGTCATAATACTGCACAAACCTTGAAATGTCAGACGCTTGTCTCCTAAACCTGCAGCTGCAAGCCTCTGTTTGGCAAATTTGGTTGGGACAAGCATTGCATTTTTGTCGCTCAGACAGCAGAAGTTGTGCGTGTAGGAATGAGTTTGTGAAGCAACAGCAATGGAGCGCCTTGTTGTTGACAACCTTCTCCCTCCTTGGGTATATGGACCAAACAATCTCAAAACTTCAGCTAGGATTAAGTGAAGACAACAGGCATTAATTACTGTGAGTACATTTTAATAACTGCACAATATTAATGAAAACCATGAGGTGACCAGATTTCAGAAATGAAAATTGGTAGGCACATTTCAGTAGTCAAAATATTGGCAAGATATCCAGTTTCATTATCTTGGAGAGACAAAGGGAGACACTTTTCTTTTAAGTATTTTTTATCAAGGTAACTGTAAGGTAAAAAAAACTGTGGTTAAGGCTGCCTGATACAATTGAGTATTTCTTGATTATCTTAAAAAATTGTCAGAAAATAATTGTTCCATGTCATGGTGCCATAAATGCCTCATTCCATGAAAAAGTTAAAAAAAAAAATCTGATTATTGGACACAACTGACCAAACAAAAATACAGGTTCATAAGAAATGTGCTAAATGTCAAAAGTTTTAAAATGTACCTTTTCTTGTCTTCCAAGGTTTAAGGTGAATTTAAGAAGGCCAGTATTACAACACTAGTTTGAGATTTTGTGAAATGGTAAAACATGTTGTCTCAGGTAGGTATCCTTTATTATAGGGTATTTATAGGGTATAATAATGCAAACTTCAATACCATCGTCGTATTACTCCAGCCATATAACGACAGATATCATGGACCTTCATCTGATTGAGACATCCTATTATTTTTGGTTATCACACGCATTCACCGATATTTAAGACTTTAGCCAGTTACTACCAGCTAGGGCACGACACGACATCCCGTAGTTAGCTCTAAAAAGGCGGGGGAATCTGCATCACTACATCAACAATGTTGCATATTACCCAACAGATCTAGAATATTATATTCAACACAATATTCAAAACACAATACACGCATTCTTCAGTTTAGAAGAAGCTTAGTTTATGACTTTATATTACAGATGTGTTAAAGTTCAAAAACCCACCGTCCACAGGGTGTCTATGTGAGGGTGAAGGGGAGGGCTGACGGGTACTTTCAACATTTGTGGCTCCTGGTGGTGCACAAAAATACAGTGAGTGTCACATGGTTGACAAAGTCCATTCAGTTGACTTTATATTCAACATATGCAATGACCTCTAAACTTATTTGACTGAGCAACAAAGTTGTTACTTACTGTTTTCAAGCTGGTTGGCTAGCTCCCGCAGCACCTCTGGAAGCGTCCTGTCACTCGCCATTGCTAATGTGAAAGTCTGAAGGCAGTTGAGTTGAATCGATTGCTTCTGTCTGGTTTGCTCAGTAAACCAATCCTGCTTCAGAGTGGAGTAAGGACCGCAAACTTAATTTGCATATATACTTTTCCTCTGACAAAATAGACCCAGAAATACATAAATGAATACATGTGGAAATACAGAAATACGTAAATGAATGAATCAATAAATAAATGAATGAATGTGGAAATGCAATGATAGAAAAGTGAATAAAATAAAAAAAATCTAACATATATATAGAGAAATAAATGTGTTGTGTATGTGCATGCGTAATTGAGAAAATAAATAAAAAAAATTATATAAAATATGGTAATAATGAGAAAGAATATAAGCATTAAATTATTTATTTATTCATTTATGTATTTATTTCAGAATTCATTTATTTATTCAAGTATTTACTCAATTATTAATACATTTATTTCTGCATTTATTTATTCCTTCATTTATTTATTTATTTCTAATTATGTCATTTTTTTTCCCTCATATGAATCCAGCAACCGAGTTCAAATCTCGGTGGGACCTGCTTTTGAGGTGTCGCAGGTGCCTTGCGACGGGTCGGACGGCAAGCAACACAGGTGCCCAGCACCAGTGAGCCCTTGAACAATCCAAGGGTTATCGGGTCAGCCGATCCTCCTGAAAGGTTCAGAGGCCACTGTAAATTCCGGCTCGTACTAACCATCAAATGGAACTGTAGTCGCTCTTAACAGCGCATGCATGCCCTACTGATGTAAAGCATAGTGTACACATTGGACTGGAATTTGCTGATGAAGGCAAAAGGCAGGGATGAACCAATGAACTCATCCTGCTTTACTTACGGTACATTGATGACTGCTTGGTTGGCAATTTGATTTAGATTGCCTCCATTGTAGTAGGGAAGGTTAACCCTTCCTCAGCTCACCTCGGCTGGAGAGCAGCACGAGCTTGAAGCCCCTGTCCTTGTGGGTAAAACAATTAGCTGCTGGTAGGAAGCATAAGTCTCCCCGTCGGGGAATCGAACCCCGGTCTCCTGGACGGGTCCCCCTCATAGTAAAGCTTAACTTCCTTAACTTTTCCCATTCATTCTCTATGGTAGTTCTTATCACTACGGATGTAATATATTTTTGACCACATGTGAGATTTGGCGCTGTTTCCCCCTTTGACAGATGTTAAGAGACCCAGTCTCTCAATCCTGTGCGTTGTTAATTTAGAACCCTGAAATAGAATAACACATGAAAAAAAAACAAATAAAAGTGACAGGTCAACATTTTATGTGCCTTTTCTCACAGCCTCTGTGATGTGAGGCTGAACATAGAAACTGGTCAAAGGGAATAAAATGAAAACACAAAGACAGAGCTTTGTTTTTGTTTCACTGATGCCTCATACATTTAAAACAGGTAAGAACATAACCTTTAACATTTAGAGTAAGAAACACAAAACATGTTTCCGCCCGGTCTCGAACCGGGGACCTTTCGCGTGTTAGGCGAACGTGATAACCACTACACTACGGAAACTGATGGTGCAGACATTGACGTCATTTATTTCAGTTCTTGACCTGAAACCACAAACAAGGTTAGAAACCACTTGACTTAAGGTGCTAATCACAACCGAAACTGATGTTAGATGGACTTAATCTGACAGATAAGAGATGTAACAATGAGCGTAGTACAGATATTTCAAAGGAACAATCAGTTTGTTCAAAGAGGATTTTTTTTTCTGGAGATCTAAGATTGAGAACATAAAGTGGAGCTGTCGAGCTATCAGGAACACAGTTTTAACTCAAACACAAGCCGTCGTTCATTATTTATACGTGTTCTGTTTTTAAAGTTTATTTTCTTTATCTTATTCAAAGTTTAATGACAGTACAGCTCATAAATATTGTGCTACTTAAAAATAATTATTTCTAATGTACTTTTATATCATTATTGTTAGTCTACACACCACGACATATTATTCGTGTGAGTTAAACCTACTTGGTAAAGACCTGGGGTCTCATTTATAAAGGTTACTTACGCACAAAATGGGGCCTGAAACTGGCGTACGCCAGTTTTCACGCCAAGTTTGTGATTTATAAAAAACAAACTTGACGTGAAAATGTGACTTCTGGTAAGCAAACTCTGACCCAGGCGTACGTACATTTTAGAGGCAGGGGGAATTGGTGACGCAGTTGGTGAGAGGGAGAACTGAAGTCAGATTATATTCTAATGCCTTTCACACATTTCATTCATTGAATAAGAACATATTTACAGACCCGCGTCACCATCATCACTAAAATCTACATATTCTATTTGAACGTGTGTTTGTTGTGAGTCCTTTCCAATAAGCTGTCATTAAAAGATAAAAGCATGACTTACAGTTCATCAAATATTTCATCAGCTTTGTCTCACCGTCACATTCCTCTGAGGTGTAGAGGAAACACACGGCCGTATCCTAACGTGTTCGTCGGGAGGTAAAACCAAGGTAACATCAGAAGATGTAAATAAGCTGCTGAGCAAAGTGACAGTCATGTTTTCAATGTTTCTAACGCTGTGCAGAGTCACTGAGTGTAGTTATACTTTAATAAAGACTGCTGTACAGAGTCACTGAGTGTAGTTATACTTTAATAAAGACTGCTGTACAGAGTCACTGAGTGTAGTTATACTTTAATAAAGACTGCTGTACAGAGTCACTGAGTGTAGTTATACTTTAATAAAGACTGCTGTACAGAGTCACTGAGTGTGGTTATACTTTAATAAAGACTGCTGTACAGAGTCACTGAGTGTAGTTATACTTTAATAAAGACTGCTGTACAGAGTCACTGAGTGTAGTTATACTTTAATAAAGACTGCTGTACAGAGTCACTGAGTGTAGTTATACTTTTAATAAAGACTGCTGTACAGAGTCACTGAGTGTAGTTATACTTTAATAAAGACTGCTGTACAGAGTCACTGAGTGTAGTTATACTTTTAATAAAGACTGCTGTACAGAGTCACTGAGTGTAGTTATACTTTAATAAAGACTGCTGTACAGAGTCACTGGGTGTAGTTATACTTTAATAAAGACTGCTGTACAGAGTCACTGAGTGTAGTTATACTTTTAATAAAGACTGCTGTACGACGCACGCGGAGTGCAGAGTGTCTATATTTTTATTTGTATTTATTTTGTGTCCCTCCTGCAGTAAGAAGCAAACAATGCGTGCTCTCTGAACTCCGCTTCATTCACGAGGATCACGGTTTGTGTGTCAGAAACTTTATTCTCTCCGTCTTCCTCTCTGTTGTTGCCGTGATTCACCGTGAGAACCTTTGATCTTCCGGCTCATTTGTCTGCATCTTCATTCATAACGTGCTTTGCATTGACCTTATATGGTTGAATGTTGGCGTGAAAAGGGCGGAATACGAGGCTGATCTTCGTGCGCAATTCCCAAGGTGGTTTGTGATTTATAAACGAAACATTGCGTAAAGTTTGCGTGCGAACGGTTTTATAAATCAGAATTATTTTTGGCACACGCCATTTCCGGGTTTTTGGAGTACGTACTCTTTTAGTAGAGATTCTACGCACTCTTTTATAAATGAGACCCCTGATTGTGGTTCTTAATGAACACTCAGGTACAAACTGGGTCTCTTTAATCGGCCAAAGGGGGAAACAGCGCCATATCTCACCTGTGGTCAAAAATATATTACATCCGTACTGATAAGAACTACCATAGAGAATGAATGGGAAAAGTTAAGGAAGTTAAGCTTTACTATGAGGGGGACCCGTCCGGGAAAGGTCCCCAGTTGGAAACTGGGCGGAAACACTTTGATGCGTTGCTGTTGTTTCCAGTGGAGATTGCCGCACTTATCAGAAAGTGGCCAGTCGTAAGGAGTAGGTGTGGGACGGTCGTGAAGCTGCAGGAACGCATTCTGGAACCAAGTCCGAAACAAAGCATTTCAGAACTCTCAATTTAGTGTATGACAAAGAGGAGGAAATATTGCAACTGCCACTCAAACAAGACAGTGTGCTGTACAAACATCTAACATCTTCGCAGTCCCACCGAGATTTGAACTCGGATCACTGGATTCAAAGTCCAGAGTGCTCACCATTACACCATGGAACCAGCTTGAAGGTTGCGCACGCAGTTGTGAACATGTTTCTCACTTGACTTCAGCCTACCTACTGTTGCGATAGATACTGCCCTGTAACAGGACTGAGCTTAAGTCCAAGCGACCAGAAACCTCAGCAAAGCCAAAGCTGTGTTCACAAACTAAAGGACTAGTAATATCAGCAGAGCAATTGGTACTCAAGTTGTACACATGAGCAAAGCCAGGTACCTGCAACTGGATTTTTGTAGAAACTGCTTTGGCCTTCCATTAGTCTTCCTCCCCACTGCAAGGAGCGATGTCTTCGTCCTCCAGCCCAAAAGGTTGTTCTTGTTGTTGCCAGGTGAAAACAGTAGCAGTCTGCACCCTGAATGGAGCCAAAAGGTTTGTTACGTGACCGTGTCGGCGTGCCGCGCCCTGTGACCGCGCTGCCCATATAGTCAGGATGGCCGAGCGGTCTAAGGCGCTGCGTTCAGGTCGCAGTCTCCCCTGGAGGCGTGGGTTCGAATCCCACTTCTGACATGACGTGCTTTTCCCTGCCACTGTTGTCTGCCACATGATGCTGACAGAGATTACTCATCAAGTCTTTACACGGCAGGCGGCATGAAGACAATAAAACACTGTGCTTGTAGTACGGCGGGCGTGCCTGACACGCTAAACTGAGACGGTGCCGTTTGTGTGGCCTCTGACTCCTGCTTTTTGCACGTGTTGCTCTCAGCAAAGAATGAACATGCTGCTCTCAGCCTCAGCCCTCGTAGCTGACCACGTTACTTTAGACAGCCAGTTAAAGTTGCTTTTTCATGCGGTCGTCTGTTTCACTGGTATTTCTTAGTGCCTACCGTCTCTTGTTGTGTGCACAGTAACAACCATACATGTTGATGGCATGTAAGACCGTGTTCGACAGCTGTCTCTGGAAGCCATGCGACGGTGCCATGGTGTAATGGTTAGCACTCTGGACTCTGAATCCAGCGATCCGAGTTCAAATCTCGGTGGGACCTGCTTTTGAGGTGTCGCAGGTGCCTTGCGACTGGTCGGACGGCAAGCAACACAGGTGCCCAGCACCAGTGAGCCCTTGAACAATCCAAGGGTTATCGGGTCAGCCGATCCTCCTGAAAGGTTCAGAGGCCACTGTAAATTCCGGCTCGTACTAACCATCAAATGGAACTGTAGTCGCTCTTAACAGCTCATGCATGCCCTACTGATGTAAAGCATAGTGTACACATTGGACTGGAATTTGCTGATGAAGGCAAAAGGCAGGGATGAACCAATGAACTCATCCTGCTTTACTTACGGTACATTGATGACTGCTTGGTTGGCAATTTGATTTAGATTGCCTCCATTGTAGTAGGGAAGGTTAACCCTTCCTCAGCTCACCTCGGCTGGAGAGCAGCACGAGCTTGAAGCCCCTGTCCTTGTGGGTAAAACAATTAGCTGCTGGTAGGAAGCATAAGTCTCCCCGTCGGGGAATCGAACCCCGGTCTTCCGCGTGACAGGCGGAGATACTGTCCACTATACTAACGAGGACGTGTGCCCTTGTGGTCCCTGGCACACGACCGCGGTCTTCCTGTCTTTACCAGGACAGTGCAGACATTCCGAGGGAGGCATGGCCAACTATGGGGTCCAATATACGACACAAAGCAGGTCCGGAGCCTTAGTTCCCCCTTTACTGAAGAGCCCACAAAAGCGCATTGTGGGAGGCAGGGTCGCAGCCGATGCCAAGCAGTTGGGTTGAACTCTTTCTTGTGTTAGATATTGATCGTTGTCACATAATAAGAGCAACTGAGGGCTGGTGCATTCGTCTCCTCTTGATGGCTTTTCGTGCCTTCGTTGTGTATGAAACACATACGCAGTCTTTCACGATGCTCTCAAATATCTGTGTGAGCAGACTGTATGTGTTGATGAGGGCGGTGGCGCTTACGGGGGCTTCCTTCAGGATGGCTGTGCACAAAGCTGGGTGGGGGAAAAATCTGAAAATAGCCACAACAGGAAACTGGACTACACCGCTGCGCAGCATCAAGACTCACCGGGGATCGAGCGCATGACATGAATCATCGACTAACTGTGACGAAAGCACCGGTTTCCGTAGTGTAGTGGTTATCACGTTCGCCTCACACGCGAAAGGTCCCCAGTTCGAAACTGGGCGGAAACACTTTGATGCGTTGCTGTTGTTTCCAGTGGAGATTGCCGCAATTATCAGAAAGTGGCCAGTCGTAAGGAGTAGGTGTGGGACGGTCGTGAAGCTGCAGGAACGCATTCTGGAACCAAGTCCGAAACAAAGCATTTCAGAACTCTCAATTTAGCGTATGACAAAGAGGAGGCAATATTGCAACTGCCACTCAAACAAGACAGTGTGCTGTACAAACATCTAACATCTTCGCAGTCCCACCGAGATTTGAACTCGGATCACTGGATTCAAAGTCCAGAGTGCTAACCATTACACCATGGAACCAGCTTGAAGGTTGCGCACGCAGTTGGGAACATGTTTCTCACTTGACTTCAGCCTACCTACTGTTGCGACAGATACTGCCCTGTAACAGGACTGAGCTCAAGTCCAAGCGACCAGAAACCTCAGCTAAGCTGAGGACTGAGCTTAATGGTGTGTTCACACCAAACGTGAGAAAAAAATTTGCGTCGCAAACTCGCACGAATATCTTTGCATCTGTCTTTTTGTGAAGCGAATATTCACTCCTCTGAATACGGAAGCGACAAGAGGGGGAGGAGGGGTCTGTCTCACAGATACCAGCAGCGTTTGTTTTTGCCTTATAGTTCTGTCATCAGGATGACTGAAGCAACTCGTTAACTGCTGTTTAATCTATTGTGGAAGTCTCAAAGACACCGCAGATCCAAACGCCGTCATGTTTGCTGTCACAACCGTCACTGTCTTCCTTTGGAGGCCAGAGGATATACGCTTCCAGAGCTTCTTGAGGCTAACGTTGTCCCAGCTTGACGTGCTCGGGACCATCCCGACTGCGGCGTGCCTGTCTACCTGTCTCAGGTGAGTCACACCGGGTCACTCCGGGAGTCAAACCGTAATTTACAACAGGGGCCCTTAAACACACATTGTTTCTGTCACAATGATGCTGAAAAAGCTCTCACTGTGTATGTATGTCATCCTGAACTAACGCTTTTTATTTCTGCCCACATGATTATAAACCTCCCCTTGTTTTCTCGTTTTTATACAGTAAATTCAATTCAGATGGGTCTGTTTATATTGTAGCAGCCTTATCAATACTCAAATTTAGGATGACAAAAAAACGAAAGTGATGTAAGTTATGCACAATTAAATTCAAACAGTGTAATTTTTGTAAATTTATAATCCACTACTGTGTAGATGCAATATCATATATCACTACCAACTCAACAGATACTGGGTACAATACAAACTGTGTTCTCCATCAGTCACTCAGGTTGAATGTTTCCTGTGCTGCAGGTACCACAGGTGATTCATACAGGAGCCTGGTTAACAGCTCATGTATTGTGGTCTTCACTGTGGCAAGCAGTGAGGTGAGGTGGAGCCTCTGCCTGGCCTGGGACAACCTGCAGCCAACACCTCAGCAAAGAAAGCCCTCCATGCTGGAAGACCTTAACATCCTCCTCCTCCTCTGTTTGATGATGTGTCCCTAGGCAGGAGATGATGTAGTGCACAGACATATTTAAAAAGGCTATTTTAAGAACCACCTACCCATACTATGAGGCACATTATATAATATTGCTGTTTGACATTAAAATGATGTGAATTCTAGTATAATAACAAGAGTCATAAAGACAGAAATGACATCCATTTCAGAAAGAATGAAGTATCTCACGTTAAACTGATGGCAAATAAAGAAGTATGATACCATCTAGAACTGTTATTTTTAACACTTAATTCTACATATGCATCTTAACTTAAACAACAATAATGTATTTTCTACTGTGGCAATCACTTAATCACAGCAGTGTAGTCTCAACATCTGACTATTGTATAGTTCACTTAATATATTATGCAGTACATATTATGTGACTGCAAGTATAAACACCAAGCCCAACCTGGCTGTTAACCTTTTTTTTTGGTGGGAAAAAACAATATGCAAGTTATTTTGAACAACATTCAGTGCCTTTATTTTACAGACTTTATAAAAAACCAATTCACCTTTGAACTTTTGACCAACACAAGTGGAATGATGAGGATATGAGATGTGTCTGTGTTTGGGGGGAAGATAAAAAATAGATGATGGGAAACCTGACGCAGTCCCTACAGAGACTGTTGCCCCAGTTACCCAAATGGTTCCACAAGTAACACATTACCGGATTTATAAATGAGTTTATGTTTTGGAATATAACATTCCTTTGGGTAAGGCAGCAGCCTTTGCATGGGAGGACCAGGGTGTCTGACAAAAAGCTAGGTGGCTGGCAGATGAGGCCTCCTCAAAGCTTGTAGAGGCAGCATCACTCTCCTCTCTGGTGGGTTTCCTTGTCATCTTTCACCCTGAAAAAAAATGGTGTGAAACTACTTTATAACACAAAGTCAAAAGTAGTAGAATTAATTTAGTTAAAATATTAAAATTACTCAACATAAAAGGAAATAAATAAACAACTCGTCATTATGATAAACACACAGGCTCTTGTTCTGCAGCATCATTAGAAGCTAAATGTCATGCCTGGACTTCAAAAACTGGTGTGAGATGATTCCAGCTAATTCCAGCTGTTTACAGCAATCAAAAATATTACATGTTACCCTCAGTACTTCATCATACAGCCATGATATCATCCAGCATGTGTGTTTCCCTTTAACATGGACTTCAGTATGCTCTTATATGCAAAGTCATCCCAGACTTTACCAGCAATACTGATTTATCCCAGGGAGCACATGGATGCAACGGCTCTTTAAAGAATGTAAGCATGAAGATGTGAACATGTTCTTATTTAATTCAAGTTAATTTATCATGCAGTCATAGAAAGTAGTGTAGGCTTGGTACTGTCATGAAGAAATGTGAAAAACAATGAGCTATCTGTTCATAAAAACAAATATTTTCTTTTTTTTTTTTTTTTTTTTTTCTTTTTCTTTTTTTGCCTCTTTTTTTCTCTTGTCTGCATATATATTTCTGGTTTGTGTCATGTTTGTCACAAACTGTCAAATATTCATGCAATTTATTCTTGCAGCAAAAGAAAAGAAAGAAAACCTTTTTCTTCTGTGCTTGTGACTGTGTGCATTCAACCATCACCATCCCTCTTAGAACTCTGGCCTATCTTTTATTGACAGCTAATATCATGTTCTGTAAAAGAGGGCGTGCACACCTAGGTGGGCCAAAAAAATAAATAAATAAGAGAAAGTGAAAGAAAGATAACATAAGGATATACAAAGGGACAGGGAGAGAGAAGGAGAGAGAGACCTAACACTTAGATGGAGAGGGACCATCTCACCATGATGCCAAAAAAAAAAATCCGTGTGGTGATACTAATGATTAAGCAACCCTTAGTGTCCACAATCATTACTGAAGCTTGGGTCGCAGAGTGTTGCCGCCGTGCTGTGTTCTATTTGTGTAACAAGACCACCACTGGTGCAGATGAAACCACTTGGGTCAGACCAGCCGAGCGGTACGGCCCGGCACCCGGGCCGCGAGAGCAGTCAGACCGGAGGACCCAACCCGCCGCGGGAGACCCAGGCCAGGCGACAAGCCAAGGACCCAGACCGGAAGCAAGCAGGTACCGCCGGAGCATCCAGGGCGACCCCCAGTTCACCCAGTAGGAGGAAAGGGGGGCGAGGGGGGAGAGATCCTGCGGCCCCACCAAGGGACACCCCCACAACACCGCCCCCACAGCCCCCGGACGGAGCCAAAGGAGCCACCAGGGCCGAGGGGGCCCGGCACCAGGAGCAGACAGCCAGGCAGACGGGCAGGACCAGGACCAGAGCCCACCAACCGGCGCGCCTGAGCGGGGGGAAGGCGGAGGCGGCAGGGCCAATCCCCCCTGCCCCCCCCAGACGGCCCGACCACTCCCCCCAGCCACGCCCCCCACCCACGCCCTGCGACTGATGGACCAGGCCGCGGGGGCATGGAGGGACACCCCAATGGCTGCCGTAGTAACACCCCCCCAGCTGCGCACCACCCCACCCCCCCAAGAGGACCGCGAGGGAACCCCGGGAAACCCGGCCCCGAGGGCAGCCGCGGACCAGGCCCCCACAGGGGAGGGGGCAGCAGGGGGGCGGAGGGTGACAGGGACACCAGCCACCCACCCAGCCCCGATGGACCCCCAACGAGTAGAACAAATATTTTCTACTGGAGTTTGCAGCTTTTAAGTTTGACTCCTCACCTGTAAACTTACCTGTGATAGACAGGTAATCCTTGTCATCCTTGTCCTTGTCCATGCTTGTTGGCCACAGCGTCACGCAAATTTGTCACTGTAGTTGGATATTTTGAACTCGCCCGAAGACACGATAGACGCGAAATTCGCATCAAACTAGTCGCGTGGCACTTCAAACGCGTCACCGGGCTCGAATTCGCGTCTACACATTGACTTTTCATGGGATTTGTTCGCACGACGCAAAAAAAAAACACGTTTGGTGTGAACGTGACATAAAACTGGAGTGCTAGATCGAAGGGGATCCTGGATTGCCACTGAATATTTGGAACACCCTTTGTGGATTAGGGGCTGACTGTGGGACTTTCAGGTTTTGACATTAGCATGAATGCTAACTTCTGTTAATTTGAACAGAATTAATAGATTACTATTGCCGGAGTTAACATCCTTGTTACGGGGTTAACAATGAACACAGTTAGTTTTGATTTACTGTACCAACCTGTCCGTATTTACAGAACTGAATTTGTAGTATAGAGTTCAGAGTTTTTAATAACAAGTCAGTGGATTAATACAAATACTACAGGGCTACTTTATATGTGTACACTACCAGTCAAACTTTTGGAAACACCTTCCCATTCAAGGGTTTGTATTTATTTGAATTATGTGGAACACTGTAGATTAATACCAAAGACATCAAAACTATTTATGTTAAAAAATATCAAGCTTGTCACAGTTCCTATGTGTTTTTTGTTTTTCCCTCCCCCTCCCCCTCCTTCTCTGTCTCCTTCACGCTCTGCTCACCTGCACTGGATCTGCAATCACACTCCTGCCAGCCATCATCCAATCACCACAGCCTACAAGAACCCTGCACCAACATCCAGTCCCTGCTGGATCGTTATGCCTACATGGTAGCCAAGTCCAGCTCTCAAGAAAACCTGTTGCTAAGCTTTTTGCTTTTTTTCGTTATCACCTTCAACCCGCCTGACACCTGTGTCATTTGTCTCCAGGACCCTTCAGCTACAAGCTCTGCCACCGTCTTCACTCTCCTGCCTGTTGACCACCGTCTGGATCCCTCAGCACCCCAGGACCCCACCAGCTATCCCCTCACCCCTGCATTTCAACAATAAACTTTGGGAAAGACAGTCATAGTCTGCTTTTTGGGTTCTGCTGTAAATACGTGACAAAGCTATGACCAAAGTATAAACGTTTTAAAAATTAATTCAGCACATAGACGTCTGCCATGTTGCCACCACTCAAAAATGTACTGCCCCCCTCTTGCCACCCCATAAATATTTTTCTAGATCCGCCCCTGAGTTGATTTATATATCATTAATCAGTATGATACAGTGGGTCTTTGTATAAATAATCAATATAATACAGTAGATTTATATATCATTAATCAATATGATACAGTGGGTCTTTGTATAAATAATCAATATAATAAAGTTGATTTATATATCATTAATCAATATGATACAGTGGGTCTTTGTATAAATAATCAATATAATAAAGTTGATTTATATATCATTAATCAATATGATACAGTGGGTCTTTGTATAAATAATCAATATAATACAGTAGATATATATGTCATATACAGTGCTGTGAAAAGTATTTGCCCCCTTCCTGATTTCTTATATTTTTCCAAATTTTTCACACTTTTTCAGATCATCAACATTTTTTTATATTAGACAAAGATAACCAGAGTAAACACTAAATGCAGTTTTTAAATGATGATTTTATTATTTTTAAAGGGGAAAAAAGTTATCCAAACCTCCCTGACCCTGTGTGAAAAAATATTTGCCCCCTAAAACTAAGAACTGTTAGTGCCACCCTTGGAGGAAATAACTGCAAGCCACACTGGAGGGTTTTCGAGCATGATCGGCCTGTTTAAGGTCAAGCCCCAGCATCTCAATCGGATTCAAGTCCGGACTTTCACTAGGCCACTCCAAAACCTTCATGTTTTTTTTTTTTAAGCTATTCAGAGGTAGACTTGGTGGTGGTTTAGATCATTGTCCTGCTGCATAACCCAAGTGTGCTTAAGCTTGAAGTCTCGAACTGATGGCCGACATTCTCCTTCAGGATTTTCTGGTAGAGAGCAGAATTCATGGTTCCATCAATCACAGCAAGTCGTCCAGGTCCAGACGCAGCACAGCAGCCCCAGAACATCACTCTACCACCACCATGTTTGACTGTTGGTATGATGTTCTTTTATCAAACGCTGTGATTGCTTTAGGCCAGATGTAACGAGACACACACCTTCCAAAAAGTTCATCTTATGTCACGTCAGTCCACAGAATGTTTTCCCAGAAGTCTCGGGGATCATCAAGATGTCTTTTGGCAGTTGTGAGACGAGCCTTTGTGTTCTTTTTGGTCAGCAGTGGTTTTCTCCTTGGAACTCTCCCATGGATGTCGTTTCTGCCCAGTCTCTTTCTTATTGTGGAATCATGGACACTGACCTGAACTGAGGCAAGTGAGGCCTGCAGTTCTTTAGAAGGGGTTCTGGGTTCTTTTGTGACCTGGATGAGTCGTCTCTGTGCTCTTGGGGTAATTTTGGCAGGCCGGGCACTCGTGGGAAGGTTCACCACTGTTCCAAAACCTTCTCCATTTGTTGATAATGGCTCTCCCTGTGGTTCTCTGGAGTCCCAAAGCCTAACACTGCAAACTCAACACTAGTACAATAATGTGGTACTTTTGTGTTACACCACTTACATGTTTGCAAACCTAATTAACTGTCATTAACATATAAAACTATTGGATACATACTACTGAAACCCAGCCCTAAAGCGCTGCCATAAAGAACATTTGTGGCACAGAAGTTGCTTTGATGGTTGAGAAACAAAAGGCATCAGAAAGTATTTTGTATGAACCAAAAAGGAAGACACTGACATGAAACTGTGTCAGTGTTTTGAGGTTATTTTTGTATTTTTGTAACAATACTTATCCCTAGTGCACAGCTCTACGTCCCAATAAAATGTTTCCACTCTGACATGGCTCGTTTGTATGAGGGAGTGCTGTCTCCCTCATGAAGTGAGTCGTGTCATATTTCTGTCTGGATGACAGAGAGGAGGGTGTCCACACACCTCGGATATGTAAGGTGGAAGGTGTAGTAGTAAGCCATATCAGATACAGTAGACTTTCACCGAGTTCTTCCTTTGCAAATGTGGTGATGGGAGTGGTTCCAATTGCAACCAGAGAGCTGAACCCATCAACGAGCAATAGAGGGCTGGAGAGAGGTCTCTTCTGGAGGTAGATGGTTGGATCTTCTGTTGGCTACAGAAAAAAAAGAAATGTCTTTAGAGTGGAACAGGAAAAGAATCCCTCTGACTGTTAAAAGTCCCACTCAACTCAAAATGATGTTTTTGGTCTTGTTCCTTCAGGTGTTCACAGTGCAGAATGATGTATGAGCAGAGTTTGACAAGGGGCTGTTCTCACATTCATCTGCTGAAAATGGAAAGTCTCTGTGCTTATTTAACATTTGATTTTAAGGGGTGGGCCTGCAAGCATGATTGGCAACATCAGAGTGACTCCTGGTAGTAATCAGCATACAAAAGGGTGATGTGGAAACTTGAAACCTTCAGGACACAGAGAATGGACTTTACAGTGAAGTAGGAGACATACTGTATCCAGCAAGAACACTTCTGAAATGAACATGAAATTAAGATTTGAATATTTATAGATTCTGTAATTTCTATTGGAGGAGTATTTTAATATGATAATTTACTATTTTTTCGAGGAAACAACTTTTACACATTGTTATTTAATAGTATACACATTTGAAAAGAGGGAATCTTCATGACACCATTATGTACATGTATAGCCTTTATCTATGATTGAAGCAATACAAGCTTCCCATGTGGTATATGAAAGCAGACTGCTTTCTTTT
This sequence comes from Notolabrus celidotus, assembly GCF_009762535.1. NCBI lineage: Eukaryota > Metazoa > Chordata > Actinopteri > Labriformes > Labridae > Notolabrus > Notolabrus celidotus. Next base: position 28,828,559 of record NC_048292.1, on the reverse strand, counting down.
TTAAATCTCAGGGTCACTGATAGAAATATGCCCTAAAGAAAAAGCCGAAACATGTGCCGCAGAAATGATTATGAAATAATGCTTTTTGCCTCAGTCACTGTTTTAAGAGTGTGGGCCACAACACAGTTTGAGAAATATTGGTGTACTTGTTAGAGATAATGCATCATTAGAGACAAACAAAAGATGAAAGTACAAAGTAAAAGCCCTTCTACAGACAAACATTAACTGTCCAATGTGACAAAATATGAACCAATTCTCACCTGAAGGACATGAAGCAATGCCTCACTGGCATGTCCTATCTTCTGAGGCGGTGCAGCTGGTGAAGGAAAGAGTGTGGGGAGTGCCCTGACCAGCTCGATGGCTTTTTCCACTAGAATAGAACAAATCAAAATTGAGTTCAGTTACCCTCCCTAAACATGAACTATTATTATATAAATATGTTATTTTATCAGGTTCATGGTGAGGTCATATACAATTCTTGTTGTCATCAAGAGTTTCATCATTTATTTCATTAGCATTATACAGTAGCAACATCCATCCATCCATTATCTTGACCGCTTATCCCGTTGGGGGTCACGGGGGGCTGGAGCCTATCCCAGCTGGCTTCGGGCGGAAGGCAGGGTACACCCTGGACAGGTCGCCAACCTATCACAGGGCTAACACAGAGAGACAGACAACCATTCATGCACACACACACTCACACACTCAACCTACGGGGCAATTTAGAGTGATCAATCAACCTGAGCATGTTTTTGGATCAATCAATCAATCAATCAATCTTTATTTGTATAGCGCCAAATCACAACAAACGTTATCTCAAGACGCTTTTACAAACATAGGAGGTCTAGACCACACTATGTCAAATTATGCGTGAGGAAGCCGGAGAACCCGGAGAGAACCCACGCATGCACGGGGAGAACATGCAAACTCCACACAGAAAGGCATCCGCCCGGCCGGGGATTCGAATCAGGAACCTTCTAGCTGTGAGGCAACGGCGCTACCCACTGCACCACCGAGCAGCCCCAGAAGCAACATACACAATCCTATTTACACCAATGTCTGAGGAACACAGATCATTAGAGTAAGCAAAATGCCAAATTACTTCCATTCATGTTCATAGGTGGCTTCATCACTTTCTTCCAAACACCGTAAAACTGAACCATGGCACAGAACTCTTCCCATCTCTTCTTTACTTCATCAGTGAACTTCTTGTTGCCCTTATCCAGGATCCGACGCAGCTCATCCATCACCTGTAATGCAAGTACGATTTAATACCTGCAACGATTTTTGCTTTTTGGATACGTCAAGATAAGTTACTTGCTTACATGATGAAGTTCCTTGAAACATGGATATGCATCCAGGATCTTCATTGGCCTGTCTTCTTCTTTCAGGACATTACGGTAAATGAAGTCTCTTCTTGCTTCAAACTCAAGGTCAAGGAGTTGGGAGACAGCATCTTGGTTGAATTTTGATTTCTTGTACATCGCCTGCAGAGTGATGTAATGTCTGGCCTGGGTTTTCGGACTATCCTTACTCTCCACTATAACAGAACAATTACCAGTAATTGGTATCGGACATGTAAATATGAATGACACTATTTGTTTTTAACAGCAAGTGTCACATTAAATCAAAACTAACAGATTCTGTCAGTCATTACCTAGACGTAGCAGTTTGTTGCCACAATTAAAATTTAATGGTTGACAATTCAACTAAGTACATTGGTAAAGGAGACCACCTTAACCCCCGTCATACACAGTATTGTAAATGTGTGCTCCCTATGCTCTGAGCCAAATCAATGAAAAGAAATGACAAATCATGTCACTTTACAATATCTCAAGGAGAAATCACAATTTAAATATAGAATATCAATGTATGAAATATATCATGAATGTTGTTAACCTTCATGCCCATCATTATAACAAAATTCTGTTTCCACTTACATGGACTGAGGCCGTCATCAGAACTGCTCCCAGATCTTTGATGCAAAATAATTGTTGATCCAGCTCTTGAGTCTGCATCGTATTCTTCTCCCTCCTTGTCACTTGTTGAGAAGTCAATTCGATGCCTTTTCTTTGAATGGCCCCTCTCAGGTGTTGGCCCCTGCCTCTTTTGTGGGGACTTCACATTCTGCAGCCTCTTGAGAAGATTCTTGAAAATGGTCATCTGTGGTTAAAAAACAAAAACAAAAAAAAAACTTGAGGGAAAAAAACAACAACTTAATGTCAGTCAAAAATAAAAACATACACACTGGACCGCATAATATAAGTGCAAGAAATATAACAGAAACTATAACAGAATCTTTAATTACAGTTTTGTCTTCATCCTGTAGCATGGGATAGTACTCCACTAGTCCCCTAGCCATTGCAGTGACTTCATGCCTGGTAGGGTATCGGACCTCCTCTCCTTGCTGACTTGCTCTCAATATGGAAATCATGCTGGTGACAGTGTTCCTCACTAACCTGCATCTCAGTTCTTTGGACATGATACATTCCCCCTCTCTGCCAGTGGAGACCAACTCAAAGCAGTGTTTACGAACTTGCTCTAACTCACTGTCTGTTTAAACAACATATTCTGGAGGACTGGGAAGCTGTAGGGTTTTCTTTGGGCTTTTCCTCACCAAAGGAGTGGATGCCTGGGGCAAGATTGGGGACATTCCTCCAGGTGAAGACACAGGTCCTGTGTCACCAGGGCCAGCTTTGTCTGGTAAGGTGGGGTTCTGATCCTGGGTTAGGGTTAAAAAACAGATAAAAAAAATAATTGCAATAGTTAATCAGATTCATTTAGATACAACATGTCTTGTGCTACTGTAGGTTTTTTAAGGGCAAAGTAGGTAACAAATCACCTCTGGGCTAATAACAGCCCACACTCTTCCTGAGAAAGTGCTCTGGCCCAGGAAAAGGGTCTGTCAGAACATCACGACTGAAGGTGTAGAGCAAGGCCTCATCAATGCTGGCAGCTACAGAGATGACCATAAACAAACCTTTTACAACTAAAAATATCCATATCTTTAGAAAATGATACATTTACCCACATTTAACTTAACAGGGCGAACAAAATCCATGATTTGTGTATTCTTGTCTTTTTCTGTCTTGTCCATAATAACTTTTTAATACAATACAATTTAGACATTTGGTGTCTATTGTTGTAAAATCTTTTAAATTAATTTTGTTTTCGAGATGTCAGCATGTACAGAAATGTAATCTAATAATTCACATTTGTATGTATTTGTAACAGCTAGACAAGACATACCATTTAAAATTGATAATGTAACATTATCCAGTCCATCCATGGTTGTCCCCGTCTTGTTGTCCCTTTAATTGCCTCTGTTCCTGAGGGGCAGAAAATATCACATTAAGTCACAGTTAGGTCAAGTTGGCCGGAAGGCCGCTCTTCAACCGGGAACATGTCCTGTCCTGCTACGCCTCCTTTCTGGTCGGTAGCACAATGTGTGCACACATGCTGCTGCAGAGCAGCACTTTCTGCTTCTTCATAAGGCAGGTATAAACCAGCGTCAAGATACGTTATCGCCACCCATAAGAGCTATGTAATAATCATTTTCATTACATAAATACAGACAGCAGCACGGTTTCGGTTTATCATTTTCTTCTGTAAGTTACAAGCTAATTAATGTTAGCTGACCGGGGCTGCAGCTTTCATTGACTATACCTGCTGTAATGTGACCTTAACATTCCCAAGAAAAATACATGCATTGTCGACAGTTCATTATAATTTTGGTGAAAAGGTTTTGTAAGAAAGTTATATTACCTTTTCTTCTTCTTGTGATAAGTAGTTTCCCTTGTCTCCTGGGATTCAAATGGCTGACCATCATTGTCTCCGGGTGCAGGTGCAGACATCACCACATGACTGCAGTGAGGGGAGGTGTGTGTGTGAAAGAAGCATATCAGTCTAAGTCTAAAAAGTGATAATTAGAATAAATAACATGTGGATATTAGGACTTTACATTAATAATTCATTGTTAAACTTGTTTTGTAGTTTTTCTTTGTATTAGAATGTAAGTTAAATTGAGTCTTCTAGAATGAATCCCCCCTAATTCCCAATTTGCTACTGACCAAACCAATGAGCCTTGATCCCACCGGACTCGGCTAAAAACCATAGCTGGGATAAATTACTAGTTTAACTTGTGGCGGTGTGGAGTGGACTTGAAAGGTTTGTGGACTTGTGGACTAGTGCTTTGATTTTTAAATCGTTTATCTCGCTAAGCTACGAAGACTTGAATTTGCCATTCGAGGAGTTTTAAATATGGCTAAATAGTTAAAGTTAGTCAGCCTCTGCTTGGCTGACTTGGCAAGGATTTTTTGAGCAGGAAATGGCCTGTTGGAGGTGTGTGATTTGCTTTGTTTTTGTTGCTTTAACACTGAGGTCTCTCCTAAGCCGTATTAAAACTGCACTGTGGCAATCCTGATTTCCATGTAATATGTGGCATCAATGGTTGCCCCGAAGAATACAGAGTCTTCAACTCTTTTTCCTACCATATCAGACGCCGGCATGCTTTGTATCTTTTATCGGGCCGCCCACCCTCTGGATGGATGACAAAAGCTTCATCTGAACCATCTAGGATTGGAGGTGAAAATTTTGATATACCAATTTTTTATGACTGACCACGGAAACAAGAGGGCTGCAAAGAACCGCCAGTGAAGTCAACACACAGATCACTAATGACATGCAGGAGGAGCTGGAGGATTTCCAACACAAAGCCCTGATCATCATCTGCAGGACTTCCCAATGCAATGCCCTGATCATCAGGTAAGTCATGATGTAATGTGGGCAATATTGCATCATAATGTTAAACCACTCAGCGTTCACCTACGATTATATTAGGGGGGCGCAACCCCCCCGCCCCCTTGAAGGCCAACTTATTATTATTTATTTATTTTCTACGTTGTGCCAAATCACAAAGGAAGTAATTTAAGGTTACCTTTCCTAAAGTACAGGTCTATACCTTGTTCTTTTATTACACAAATGTAATATCTGTTTCTGCCTCTGAGCTCACCATCCGGCCCCCAGCATTTTACTGAAAAATACTGTAGTGAGAACAAAAAACTGTTTATTCTTTTATTTTTAAATCAAATGAAACAAACTCCCTGAAAAGTAGCTTGTGCCATAGTCTGCTTTCAATCAAAAATAACCATTAACTCGTTGCTCTCATTTAACATTTATTTTATTGTTTCACCTGCTCATCTTATCTAGCTATTGTAACTTTTCTCAACTGTCCTTGCTTTTTACTCAACAAAAAAACGCACAATTGCAGAACTCAATAAGTTATAATAACAGTTCATATAACAGGCAAGTGCAAGCCTCGCACATCAGCAAAGATATAATGACAAATAAAAGTGACAGAACTCAGTTATTAGAAATGTTACTCTTACATCAAATTAAAGCAGCCTGTGATCCAACAAATACAAATACAGCAAAACCATGCCTGGAGTACTCACGTCTGGTTAACAGAGGTGGGGAGAGTAAACCCAAACAGTACTCAAGTAAAAGTACTGTTACTTTACAATGATGTTACTCAAGTAGAAGTACTGTTACTTTACAATGATGTTACTCAAGTAGAAGTACTGTTACTTTACAATGATGTTACTCAAGTAGAAGTACTGTTACTTTACAATGATGTTACTCAAGTAAAGTACTGTTACTTTACAATGATGTTACTCAAGTAGAAGTAAGAGTACTTGTAAAAATAAATACTTGAGTAAGAGTAAATAAGTACCTAAAAAAAAATCTACTCAAGTAGTGAGTAACTTGTGAGTAGTATCATATATAAAATTGTACTGTATTGGAAATGCTAATAACAATGTGAAGAGCACACTGCCTTTAATAAAGTGACATAAATAGGAAAATGCCAAAATGAATGCTGTTAGGCATGGTTTACTTTCAAACATTAAAGAAAGAGAAGCTGCAATGTGAACAAACTAATGTACCCGCTTTCATTTTTTAAAACAAGCTGAAACTTCAAACTGTGTCTGAGATGTGATCCCAACTCCAGAACATCAATACTCCAACATTACAATAAAACATATATCTATGCCTTCCAAACTTTCTTTTTTAACCTTTAACTTATTTTCAGTACATCTGACTTAAAAACATAACTTGAAAGTACTAAAACAACTTGGAAGTGTTTAAAAAGGCCATGAACTCAGTCCTGAAGAATCTCTCTGAGGTGACTGTTGAGCTTCAGAAGGAGCTGTTTTTATTAGCATGCTACCTTACTGCTCTTATAAGTTACTTTAGATTACTGTCCAACATTTCTAACATGTTTTTAAGATTTAATATTAACCAGTATGATCCTTAGCTTACCTAACTGATTACTCACCATGACATGCTTTTAAGATTTAATTGTTCTATAAACTCAAATTTTCCACCTTTGAGTAAGCAGCTCATAATGTGACTGTTTCTCCTTCTTGTTATTTAGAAGTTCTGAGAGAGTCTGGATGTTGGGTACAGGGTAAACATGTTCCTCCAAAGGGGACGCAGGTATTACGCAGCCTCTCTCCCCAGCTGTAGGTGGAGGAGGGGGCGGAGCTACTTCTCTGTTCATTCAGTGTTGAGTTTATGTATAGCTCTGGATCAGAAGGATCAGAAGGAGCTGCGTGAGAGATCGGCTGAGTATAAAACATATAAAATGAAGAAAAAAAGGAACAGTAAAAGTAGCGACTGGACAGCCCAATGTAACAAAGTAAAAGTAGATATTTTTTAACACAAATGTACTTGAGTAGGAGTAAAAAGTACTCTGCAAAACAAATACTCTCAGAAGTACAATTTTTTTTAAAAACTACTCAAGTACATGCAACGGAGTAAATGTAACTCGTTACTACCCACCTCTGCTGGTTAATGGGAGAAATTACATTTCCCCTCCGACACTATCTTTTTAACATCGGTCTTGACAGCTGTCAGGCTAATGCACAAGCAGTCCTCCAAAGACTGGTTTGACAGTCGGTTCCTCATCTTCATATCTTCCATGTTTTTATCAAGTTCATTTTTAAGAGCACAATTTCACAGGTTTATGTTGATCAGAACATGGTAACATAAATGGCTAATGTTTTTTGTCTTGGGGACAAGCAACCCAAAAGGCTCTTAGGCTTTCAGCACCACGGAGAGCAGCCTTCATGTCACCAGCTACCTGGATGTCAATCAGTTCGCTTTGAGTAGCCGCCTCGTCCCCCGGCATCACCTTTCTCACACTAGCGGAGAATTCAACCTCTGGCAAAATATGAACACGGTGACAACAGTGTTAGCAGACAGAGGTATCTGTTTAACAGACGCAATTATCCTGTCCACCGATTTGTCTGTGGCAAGTTCCTCAACAGCAACCATGCACTTCTTAAAAACCTCACCGTCAGTAAGTGGCTTGTTATGCCTCAAGAGTGTCCAGGCAGCATGCAGAGACGCACTCGTTGCCCTCTCTTGTTCGGTTCATGTTTGGGTCATAATTCCGCTTGCGTGGGAATATTGAGATTTCAAAGGAGCAAACTTTCTCTGACGGGCCTCTGACTGTTCAGGATATGAGTCCTTGAAACTTGCATGCTTAGTGTTGTGGTGATGCCTCAGATTATATTCCATATACAAAGTCAGTACAAGTAGAAGTTCCCCCTGTCACTAAGTGTGATACTTATGCAATACTTACAGTATGTACTTTTACTGTAGTAGGATGTTTATGCAGGATTTTTACTTATAATGGGATATTTTTCTTACATTGCTGTACTGGCACTTTTACTGCTGTAAAAGATCTGAGGACCTCTACCACTGTTTGTATCCACTGTTTGTATATGTCTACAGGAAGGACCTGGTGCATTGAGTGAGGATGTTACCAGACATGCAGCTGCATTTGTCATCAATGTCCAGGAACAATGCCACCTGTCCCAGGTACTTACCATAAGTCCTTCTCATCAATATTATGTTTACATTTTTCATGTTTTGCTCCTTTTTAATTTGTAAGTTAACACCCTTGAACAAAGAAAGATGCTCTTCTTCAGACTGAAAAAACAATACAGCTGTCATCTTGAACAATTCTGGTCTAGGACAGTGACCATTTTTTGTTATAAATTATTGTTCAGAGGACTTTTGAGATGGGTTATGCTAGTTCTTGCACTGTAAAACCCAATTAGTAAACCTTACTTAAAAAAAACATGCAAACCGATTGCCTTAAAATAGTATAATTCCTAAGCAAAATTATCTTCTGCATCTCCCTGCTTAAATCCTCTCTCTGGGCCCTTTGATTAGGCATATGTGCATGAGATTTGAGTCAAAGCACTGTTTTTTTAAACAGTGGTCATCTAATTTGAAAATGTCTGTAAGTCACTTGTGAACTATAACCAGCTTTTTGAATGTTGTCAAAATGAAATAGGCACTGAGCATCCCATTTTTGTACATGAGAAGGAATTGGGTCCTGTCTCAGAAGTGACAAATATGCAGTACATTACAGCAAAGATAAGAGACTTTTGGGGGATTGATGGCATACAACACACAGTCAAAGTAAAGTGGCTTATCCTCAATGGAAATAAGTACAGCAGTGAAAAGTCTCTGATAATCACCAATGCAAATCATACAGTACCTGTCTTTGGACTTATAAAAAGCATTTATGTGGTAAACAGTTCATTGCATTGTTTTGAATATCAGATTTATGAGACTTTGAGTTTGAACAGAGATCTTTAAGCATATGAAGTTGCCGTGACTAGTCTTGCCCAGGCAACAGAACTGATAGATGCTGAAAAGCTACTTGATCATACATCATATTATTCAGTCAGTTTCAAAAACAGTGTGTATGTTTTGATGAAATATAACCTTGAAGATGTCATTGTACTGAAAGACTGAACCATGAAAAGTTTGGGAGGACTGTTGAGCTATATGCTTCAATAAAATGTGTTAAATGACATGTGTGATTGTTTTTACTGGTCTTAGTAAACAAGCCTTGAAACAAGTTCTCACAGCTAAAACTTTCTCTTAAAAGTCTAAATGTGGCTTCAAACAGAGTCTATTTAAGTCAGACAGGTCCTATTTAAGTGATTTCTTAATTCAACATGTCTGGCAGTAATCAGGCCTGGGTGTGGGGAGTGAAATTGAGCTCAGCTTTCCAGAACATCAGGTTTATCACAGTTAATTTGTGTTTTAACAAGTAAATACTTTTTCACACAGGGTCAGGTGGGTTGGAACTTCTTTCCCTTAATAAATAAAATCTCCATTTTAAAGCTGCATTTAATGTTAACTCTGGTTATCTTTGTCTAATATTAAAATTTGTTTGATGATCTGAAACATTTTAGTGAGAAAAATGTGCAAAAATATGAGAAATCAGGAAGGGGGCAAATACTTTTTCACAGGACTGTATATCAATCAAGGGTACTTTGTTTTGTCATAGGCAAGTTATTGAATCACATTTTGAAATACTTTTTTATAACTGAAAACTTTGTCTTTGGTTTGATCTTTCAGTGTTCACAATGTTTTACTGACTAAATCCACTAGAGGGCAGTAAAGACCAGTGTTCATGTCAAAGGATTTTCACTGGGACTGTTTAGTTTGGGAAAAGCTGAAAACCAAACAACTGTTACATCCTCAAAGTTCCCTTACTGTATCACTTTAGAGAACATGAAGTCCCTTGAACCAAACACAAATGTTTAACATCCTTTTCTGTTAATACTTCAATTCTACTTTAACCTCACTTTGTCAGTAAGACGGACTGAATTTCAGGGTAACACTTTACAATAAGGGTCCCTTAATTAACATTAGTTAATTAATTAACAGTTTAATAATATTCTAATAACCATTATAATGCATTACCTAACATTAATTAACATAATAGTTAATGCATTGATAAGCAGTTAATTAATGTTGACTGCTCAGAGTTAATTATTTAATTCTTTAGCATTAATAAAAGTTACAAAATGTAATTAGTTAACAATTAGTGAATGCTTTCTGGACCCTTATTGTAAAGTGTAACACATGTATCCCTTAGGTAACACATACGCTGAACCACTGTTAGTTGAAATGTAGTTGAAGCAACATATTTAAAGAATTTTACACATTTAATTTAAAACAGAATAAAACAGATAATCACAGATAACATCTCAACTCACATTTCATTGTAGATGTTCCTTAAAAACATCTACTAAAAAAAAATCCTTACTTACTTTTGTGCATTGCCTTTACACTGCTTGGCAGTACCTGCACTTTGTTCCTCTTACTGATCTTGTTTCCTCTTGTCTAGATCTTTGCTTGTGTTGTTCTTGTTCTCGTTTGTACGTCGCTTTGGATAAAAGCGTCTGTTAATGACGTTGTAACATTGTAACATTGTAACATTGTGAAGCTACGGTGACCTTTGAGGACAAGAAGCTGCTGTGATGCGTGACAAGTCTGATCCTCTATTTGTCAAGTATTTTAACATCAAAACAAATCAATACAATACAAATTCTTTAGAGCAACAACAACCACCAATCTTGTCTTCTACATCTTTAAATTGTTGCATTTCACACAGCCACTCACTAAATACGAAAACAACTTTGTTACTAGTATGTTCAAACAAAATAACAAAGAAACAAAACAAACAAGTTTAAAATACAAAAACCCACCAGTAGAGGAGACCCAGGAAGATGATGAAGAGGCTGAGAGTCACAGACAATCCACCGGCTTTAAGGTGAAATGTAGTCAGGAGGTTGATCACAGACTCCATCATGTTTGAGTTCCTTCAGTTCCTCGCTGCCACCAGATGAAGCCGTCTGACAAAAAGGAGAACAGAAACAGGTTAGGTCATCGCAACAGCTGCTGAATGTGTGTTCATGTGGAAGAGTAAAGACAGTGCAGAGGGAAAGACAAATACCTTTCTTTTATCATGACACTGTGTTAGATCACGTGACTGTCAGATTATATAACCTCCTTAAAACAAATCAAAACACACACTATATGTATTTTTTAACCACATCTTCCCATGACTCTGAGGACTTTGCTCGCATGTTGTTTTGTCTTATGTTGGTCAATAGGTTTCCACAGAAACATGTTAATTATTGGTTTCTGCAGCTTTGTCTGGAGCTCTGAGGATGCTCACCTATCCCCTGCTTTGTAAACATTCAGACATTCTTCATGTTTCATAAACAGATGCTGCATTTGAGATATTTGAATTAAACATGCAACGTTTCGATATCAAAATAACAGCAGAAACGATCCTGAACAGCTAACCATGAGTGCTTTGCTGAAGTGAAAACTTAACTTTAGACACCGTGAATACCTTGTGTAACTTAGGTCATGTGTGATGCTAGGCTACGAGGCACAACACAATATCACAGGTTGTTAACGTGTCTGAAGTTAGGAGTATGGAGTAGGAGTATTAAAGCCATGGATGAGAAAAATGAATGAGAGGAGGAAGAGTTTCATACATGATGCACTTTGAGACAAAAGTCAAATCACACTTCTGTATAAAGCAATTTCCAGGTCAAAATGCTCCACCACTCAATAGTAAACACAAGCTTCTCCTGCTTTTTGTGTTGGTTTACTTGAGAATAAAAAGCCAACACTTTGTCAAAACACCTGTTAGGTACTTAGAAAGACAACATGTCCTCTGCTCATCTGCAAAGTCTGCCACCAAACACTGTTAAGGTTTAAACTAGCAAAAAACGCCGCTCATACACAAACATATTTCCCAAAAGCTTCCTTTGTGGCGTCTCACTTCTTGACCTTGCCTTAAAATTTAACACATTTTAGTAAACTGAGCAGCCGGCTGAGATTAAGAAGCTTCTATTTGCTGAGGTGAGTCACTGCAGGCAGATCCTGTGGTCTGTGATCATTTATACTTCAACTGTATTTCTTACTCTCAGTGATGCCAACCAAGATTTTTCTGCAACTGTACAACTTTAAATGTTTCAATCATTCAACTCCAACATCCTCCAACCCGTGACTTCAAATCATCAACCTTTTTTTCCTTGTGATTTGCAGCTAAGGATCACCTGATGACTGATTTGACATCATGACAAATAACCAGGTTTAAATGAACAGTGTGTAACCATTTATTTCATATGACTGCAAAAGCAGAAGCATAATGCATGATCTGGTGCAGATTGGGGGGTGGGGGGAACTGCATGCTGTCTCCTTTCCTTCTGTCTCTGGACTTCTCTTCCACGTTCTGTTGTAAAAATGACATCACACATAAATTCTCCCTTGGATCAGATCTTTCATGGGATGTCTTGATAATTGATTATTCAAGTCCTGATAAAAACTCTAGAAATATACAGTATGCTTACCTTTTTTTAAATGTGGGTTTACATTGAATGCTTCTGCAGCAGTTCAGGGGGACATCTAAGACGGCTTGTCTTTGCTGAAAATGAATACAAACGGACAAGGCAGAACATCAGTTAACAACTTAGTCAATGGTTTAAAAAGCTCTCCAGTCTGCTTTCCCTCTGTCATGGACTCAGCTTCCTGAGCTTCCTTGCTTTTCTAAGACATATGAGACAGATGTGTGTGAACAACAATATGTTCAGAAAAAAGGTGCAGTGTGTATCACTTTTGACATTTTTACCTCTAAATACAAATGAAGAGTTAATTTGCAGAAACAGATAACTCAGTTTTTATAAATAAAGTGATATCTCATATTTATAAAGTGATTTCTTCATTAAACAGGTCTGGCAGTAATCAGGTCTGGGTGTGGAGAGTGAAATTGAACTCAGCTTTCCAAAAAATCTGGTTAATCCCAGTTAGTTTGTGATTTAACAAGGGGGGCAATACTTTTTCACACAGGGTCAGGTGGGTTTGGATAACTTTTATCCCTAAATAAATAAAATCATCATTTAAAAACTGCATTTAATGTTTACTCTGGTTATCTTTGTCTAATATATATATTTTTGATGATCTGAAAAATTTAAGTGAGAAAAATGTGCAAAAATATGATAAATCAGGAAGGAGGCAAATACTTTTTCACAGCACTAAGATCTTTCCTTTCCCCCTCAGATCTGTCCAAAGTCATCTATGCATCTATTTTTTCTGGTCTTGATTATTGTAATGCACCTTTAACAGGTATCAGTCAGAGCTTCCTCCACAGACTCCAACTAGTTCAAAATGCAGCCGCTCAGATTTTAACAGGCACATCAAAATACCAACACATCCCTCCTGTCCTCACCAGCTTACATTGGCTGCCAGTTTTTTATTGCTTCGATTTTAAGATCTTGTTGATTACTTTAAAATTTTAAATGGACAGGCCCCAAACTATTAAGCAACCTTTTAACCCCCATGTGCCTGAGCGGCCCCTCAGGTCTGTGGATGCATCTCTGCTGGTGGTGCCAAGATCCCGCCTTAAAACAAAAGAGGACCGGGCTTTTTCAATCAGAGCTCCAAGTTTGTGGAACTCCCTGCCACTGACAATTAGACAGTCCACAACCTTGACTGCTTTTAAATCCTCACTGAAAACATTTTTATACAAGAAGGCTTTTCTCACCCCTAATTCTTGAACTTGCTCTGCATTCAGATGTCTTGTTTTGCTTCTGTCTTTTTTCTCTCCTGTTTGCACCGTTTTTTGTGCTTTGTAATTCTCTGTGTGAAGCACTTTGTAACCTTGTTAAGTGCAATATAAATAAAGTTTATTGCATATTATATTACTGTATATCAATCAAGGGTACTTTGTTCTGTCATAGGCAAGTTATTGAATCACATTTTGAAATACTTTTTTATAACTGAAAACTTTGTCTTTGGTTTGATCTTTCAGTGTTCACAATGTTTTACTGACTAAATCCACTAGAGGGCAGTAAAGACCAGTGTTCATGTCAAAGGATTTTCACTGGGACTGTTTAGTTTGGGAAAAGCTGAAAACCAAACAACTGTTAGGTCCTCAAAGTTCCCTTACTGTATCACTTTAGAGAACATGAAGTCCCTTGAACCAAACACAAATGTTTAACATCCTTTTCTGTTAATAATTCAATTCTAGTTTAACCTCACTTTGTCAGTAAGACATACTGAATTTCAGTGATGCCAACAAGACTTTTCTGCAACTGTATAACTTTAAATGTTTCAATCATCCAACTCCAACATCCTCCAACTGATGATTTCAAATCATCAACCTTTTTTTCCTTGTGATTTGCAGCTAAGGATCACCTGATGACTGATTTGACATCATGACAAATAACCAGGTTTAAATGAACAGTGTGTAACCATTTATTTCATATGACTGCAAAAGCAGAAGCATAATGCATGATCTGGTGCAGATTGGGGGGTGGGGGGAACTGCATGCTGTCTCCTTTCCTTCTGTCTCTGGACTTCTCTTCCAAGTTCTGTTGTAAAAATGACATCACACATAAATTCTCCCTTGGATCAGATCTTTCATGGGATGTCTTGATAATTAATTATTCAAGTCCTGATAAAAACTCTAGAAATATACAGTATGCTTACCTTTTTTTAAATGTGGGTTTACATTGAATGCTTGTGCAGCAGTTCAGGTGGACATCTAAGACGTCTTGTCTTTGCTGAAAATGAATACAAACGGACAAGGCAGAACATCAGTTAACAACTTAGTCAATGGTCTCCAGTCTGCATTCCCTCTGTCATGGACTCAGCTTCCTGAGCTTCCTTGCTTTTCTAAGACATATGAGACAGGTGTGTGTGAACAACAATACGTTCAGAAAAAAGGTGCAGTGCGTATCACTTTTGACATTTTTACCTCTAAACACAAATGAAGAGTTAATTTGCAAAAACAGATAACTCCATTTTTATGAATAAAGTCATATTTGATATTTATAAAATGATTTCTTCACTCAACAGGTCTGGCAGTTATCAGGTCTGGGTGTGGAGAGTGAAATTGAACTCAGCTTTCCAAAAAATCTGGTTAATCACAGTTAATTTGTGATTTAACAAGGGGGGGGGGGCAAATACTTTTTCACACAGGGTCAGGTGGGTTTGGATAACTTTTATTCCTAAATAAATTAAATCATCATTTAAAAACTGCATTTAATGTTTACTCTGGTTATCTTTGTCTAATATATATATTTTTGATGATCTGAAAAATTTAAGTGAGAAAAATGTGCAAAAATATGATAAACAGGAAGGAGGCAAATACTTTCACAGCACTAAGATCTTTCCTTTCCCCCTCAGATCTGTCCAAAGTCATCCATGCATCTATTTTTCTGGTCTTGATTATTGTAATGCACCTTTAACAGGTATCAGTCAGAGCTTCCTCCACAGACTCCAACTAGTTCAAAATGCAGCTGCTCGGATTTTAACAGACACATCAAAATACCAACACATCACTCCTGTCCTCACCAGCTTACATTGTCTGCCAGTTTTTTATTGCTTCGATTTTAAGATCTTGTTGATTACTTTTAAAATTTTAAATGGACAGGCCCCAAACTGTTTAAGCAACATTTTAACCCCCATGTGCCTGAGCGGCCCCTCAGGTCTGTGGATGCATCTCTGCTGGTGGTGCCAAGACCTCGCCTTAAAACAAAAGAGGACCGGGCTTTTTCAATCAGAGCTCCAAGTTTGTGGAACTCCCTGCCACTGACAATTAGACAGTCCACAACCTTGACTGCTTTTAAATCCTCACTGAAAACATTTTTATACAAGAAGGCTTTTCTCACCCCTAATTCTTGAACATGCTCTGCATTCAGATGTCTTGTTTTGCTTCTGTCTTTTTTCTCCCCTGTTTGCACCTTTTTTTGTGCTTTGTAATTCTCTGTGTGAAGCACTTTGTAACCTTGTTAAGAAAAGTGCTACATAAATAAAGTTTATTGTATATTATATTACTGTATATCAATCAAGGGCACTTTGTTCTGCCATAGGCAAGTTATTGAATCACATTTTGAAATACTTTTTTATAACTGAAAACTTTGTCTTTGGTTTGATCTTTCAGTGTTCACAATGTTTTACTGACTAAATCCACTAGAGGGCAGTAAAGACCAGTGTTCATGTCAAAGGATTTTCACTGGGACTGTTTAGTTTGTGAAAAGCTGAAAACCAAACAACTGTTACGTCCTCAAAGTTCCCTTAATGTATCACTTTAGAGAACATGAAGTCCCTTGAACCAAACACAAATGTTTAACATCCTTTTCTGTTAATACTTCAATTCTAGTTTAACCTCACTTTGTCAGTAAGACGTACTGAATTTCAGTGATGCCAAGCAAATTGAAGGGAGTTGATATTTTGGTGTTAGGGCAATTTAAGAAAGTGCAGAGTTAATTTAACACTGATGTAGTCAAATTCATGAAAGTGCATCTTCAGTGTAAAAAAAGTTAGAGTCAAAATCGAGTGTTAACATGAAGTGTCAACAAATTAAATCTGTAAGTGTTAATGGCAGAATTTTTAACTCTATACTTTTCACTCTCAACTCTGAACCTGGATGTGACAGGATTTACCGTTCTCAGGTAAGAAAATACTTTCTGTAAAGGTTATTTTTTGATACAAATATTATTTCTTTAACGGTGCATGGTCTTTTACTTTCAATTATTAACCACTGTTGCACTGTTAGCTTCTGTTATGCTGTAATACTCAAACTAGCCAACCTAACCAAATATCTTTAGTAGCTAACTCGTTCATTTCAGCTCGCCTAAACTTTATTTGATAGCAAATACCATACCAATGACACCAGTTTTAGAGACAGCGGTGCCAAAAACTGTTGATTAAGTTAAGTATGTCGAGTTTAATGTTAGGCTAACTGAAGCAATGTGTCTAGTTGGGTTGTTTTAATTCACGAGCAGCCCAAATGCTATGCGAAAACGGGTGGCGGGATTATCCTCGGTTTGTAAGACTTCATTTCTGTGAGTCAGTGAGCATTTGAAGTCTGCTACACTACTACTGACTTGCTATATCTTGACTTCTCCGACAACATGTTGACACCGCGGTTTTGCAGTAAGTTGCTTCTCTTAAGCAAATCGATGTACAGCACGATATCTTTTTATTTTACCGGGAAAGACAAAATGATTTACAAGAAGTCAAATTGCAGACTGCAGAGCTAAGACAATATCAAATTGATTTATCAATCTCTCTTCAGTGTCTCAGTGGTTTCTTGTCGAACATCTGTGTGACTGCTTGCTTATTGCTCTCATAATGGAGCTACATGTCAGTGCTCTTTAAAGTTATTACTTTTTTAGTGTTTTATTTGCTGTGTAAATGTTTAATGTCTTTTAGTTGAAGGTTTTTTTTCTTTACATGAATGACATGCAGGGTTGTCGTTTTGTTTTAGAAAGTGTGAAATCTTTGATTCTTAAGTGCTTAGTCATATAAAAGTGACTCAAACTTTTGTGTCTTAGGTCTTCTAATAACACGAAGGATGCAGTAATATCTCACTGGCATTTTGTATGGTAAGATACTAATGGAAAGTGTGTGATATTGGCATACAACAACTGTTCTTTCATTCATTTTAATTTTAGTAAGATCCATTTTTCATGTACTTACAGGAATACAAAAAATGCTGGCAAAGGTGGAATACGGAGGAGTCCAAAAATACATCAAAGTTCCACAAAGTGATGGAAACTTTGATTTCCTCCAGTTTCTTCAAGAAGGTTGGTATCTACATTATAAACTACAATAGTTAACACTCAGCTTACAGATCTCAATGACATGGTTGATCTTGTAGCTTAATGTCATTTATTTTTTATTTCTTACAGTAACAAACAAATTCAGTCTGCAGGCTCATCTTCTAACTGAAGGTGAGCTTAGACTGAATGATGAATCTGGTACCGAGATCGACGCAGATGTGTTTGATGAGCTCTTAAAGTCAGGGGTCCGAAAGTTTAAGGTTGGATACCGTCAGTATGTAGCTACAGGTAAGGCTTATTAAAAAATGTATTCAGAATAATTGACTCAGTCATTGATATGAATGCATTGATATTCCTGTTGATATGTAAGAAACACTTTCTCATTCTAACTAATTTTTAGGAAAATAGTTGTGAAGATGCATTTCCATAATGTTTACAACTGAAGGTTAGATGTTGTTTTTTTTTGTTTTATGTGGTCTCATACAGGATCATCAACTCAACAGTGTTTTAAAACAGCATTGACTATGATTTGATATGTCATTACATCATTGTTTTTAAGACCCTATAGAGTAAATAAAAGTATTTCTTTTTTTTAGATCTAGAAATCAATGTGGTCGCAGATGAATCACTGTCATCAGTATTGCCGGAGCCATCAGCATCATTGGCTTCATCCGCAGACCTTTCAGCATCACCAGCTTCTTCCCTTTCATCGGATTCAACTATTATTCTTCCATCTACAAAGAACAGGAGAAGGGGCCTGAGAGAGCTGGATTGTGAGGAAGCAAGACAGGTAAACCTTGAAACCATCAATATATTATATACAATATATAAAACTGTTGTATTAGATCACCACTACTTGAACTACTATTCAACAAAACACAACAAAGTCAATATAAACAAAATGTATCAAGGCTGATTTTGAAAATGTTTTGTTTGCAGAAAGTTGATACTGTTCTGAGGTCAAATCCAAAGGGTGAAGAAATCTTCCAAGAGTATGACAAAACTAAAACGCTGTCAGATGCAACACGCAGACAGATGGTCAACATTCTGGTTGCAGAAATGACTGATTCATATGGGTAAAAATCTATCAAATGAACCAGAAGCTTCACATACACATACAATCAGACATACATACACAGCAGTGTTCAGCCCTATGGATGGATTTTTCTAATTTCTAATAAATGTTTTCTGTCAATAGAAGAATTCCACCCACAAGTGCGCGGGTCAGTTATGCACAGGGAATTGTTACCCGGTTTCCATATCTTCAAGATCCATTTTCCAAAAATGGATATGTAAGTGTTTGTGTCCCTTTACATTTACAAAGTGTGTCGGTATATCATTTATCATATCATATTTATGTTAAAATATATTTTTTTGATTGCTTTTTATGTGTCTTTGTGTGTACATGTGTGTGTGCATGCATGCAGGAACATTACTACGATCCGGAGGCAAATACCGGTTATCTTGCTTGGAGACTTAAGACAGTACAACGAAACACTTGCGATGGACCACGCGGGTGTTCCAGGCCGATTGTCAAGGACAGTCCAATGAGAAAACGGGAATCTCTGTTAACTGGTGACCAGCTGTTTGGTGACGAGTGCAGAGAGGCTATCTCTTTAATCAGACACTCAACAGATAAAGTGGTGGTTAAAGAGAAAATGAGAGCAACCTTTGAATACAGACAGAAGATGGTTCACGACAAGGATGCAACAGCTTCAGTGTTGGAGGTCTTCCCTCGTTTCCTTGACATACCTGGATTGGTAAGGATATGTACAGATCCCTTTAAAGTACTTTGAGTATTTTATACCTTAATCCTCGTAAGTGCAAAGCACTCATAAGAAACTTGTAAATGCACATTGTGTCTCTCTCAACAGATTGACCAGGACTTTTCCATAGTGTTTGGGGATGAAGTATCTGGACGGTTCCTTGCAAGGTGGCCCTCATATTTCAAGCAGAAAGTCATCGCAGAATGCCAGAGTCTTCCTCAAAGTCCATATGTGGAGGAGCTGCTGGAACCTTTTAACCCTGAGGCAGAGAATGACTATGGTGAATATGTAGTACTGTATGCGAAATACCCCCAGCTGCCTAGTTTATTAAGTCTTACATGCAACAGTAAACTAAAACTAAATAATCTGTCTAAATAAACACATTCTATGCATGGTAATTTGAAGTTAAATTATAAACTATTTTACAGACTGTAACTAAACGTTTAAGCTAAATGGCAACTGAAGTAAGTAATAACTTTTTTCTGTCTAAAATAATCTCATTTGTGTTCAAGGCTGGGATAGTGATATGTCGGCTCTCCTGTTGCTGTTGCATCTCCTGCCCCCTACATCAAGAGGCCACAAAAAAACAGCAAAGATAAGCTCAGCACAGGCAGCTAATCATCTTGTGAGATATCTTAAGGTATGTACTATTAGCTTTTCATACCACCAAAATCCTATGTTTTGTTTTCTGCAATTGTAAGAAGTGTTTGTTACAGGTTGATAGTGGACAGCAACAATTAATTTGATCTGGTATGTTATATTCATTATGTTTCTGTAAATCTGGTTCAAACTGCAGCAAGGAGCCAGCCTCACTACGTTCCTGGACAAAGTTGATGCAAGACAGCCCTTCCCTCTCTGCATCGGTGAGCAAAAGAAGAAGATGGAAAAGTTCTTCATCATTGTGGACCAGAAAGCAATCCCGTGCGATGCTCAGACATCAGTTGCTGCTTTTGATGTTCTGTTCAAAGCTCACTATGTCTTCAGCCTCTCTTATGATGAAGCTCTCTCCGGTTTCTACACTTTCATACAAACCACAGTTTACCACATTGATGTTGGGAACGCAAAAGAGAGCCCAAGAGTCAAGGAACTGAGAGCCCGAGTACTGCGTGATCGTTAAAATGCCACCAGAGTACAGAGGTCAGAACACAGTTAAGCAAACTGTCCAAGTGAGTTCACATGTTTTTTCTGCAAAACGCAATGTTAATAGTTAAAACAACTGTTATAATGTTTGATTTGTGCAACACGACACAAAACTAGTTTTCCTTGAATAATACTTAAAATGCCACTAGATTACGAAGGTGTTCAAAAACCTGTTTAACCATGTTCACATGTTTTGTATGTAAAAAGCACAAAAATTGTTCAGGTCTTTGTCAGCATTTGAAATTTCAGCACGGGTTATATCCGGCAAAAAATCTGCGTTTAAAATGTGGAGAGCAAGGTTGTCTTTCATCTTTTTGTACTTACAATGGCTTCAGAAAGCACCTTAACACTGCACATAGGCAACACCTTGATGAACAGGCCCTTACTAACCAGGAAGTTGCCACAGAATCACATTCTGAGGGGGATTTTTAAGTGATCAGCCTACAACTTCTACATCCATGTTGCAGGTCCTGTCACAAAAAACTCGCTTGATAGAATGTGTGGATCAATTGTTGCACACTTGCAAGCTTTTGGTATTTCTCAAAGTACTGTCCAAACAATAGTTTGTTGGAGGAAGTTGTTAGTGATGTACAAAGTCAAGCACGAGAAGCAGTTCTCCAAAGATTTTCTTCTGAAGCACAGCAGGCAGACATTTATAAAAAAATAGTGCACAATTTAGATAAGTTAGATAACCCCTTTTCTGGATTTAATACAGAGAACAAGAGACAAAAATATTATGATGAAAAATGGGAAATAGTTGAACCCAAAGAATTTGTCCTTGGTGTGAGACTGGATACACGGAGAGATAGAACTACAGGTGTCTTTAGTCAGATTCCTGTAACAGACAAGTACATGTATGTGTCCATATTAGGTACACTTAAATCCATTTTCAAAAATAGTGAGATAAGAGAGGCTTTTTTGCAAGAGAAACTGAGTAAAAAGGGAACATACAGAGATATCAGTGATAGGTTATATTTCCAAAATCATTCTCTGTTCTCACAACAGAAGCAGGCCCTCCAAATTTTGCTTTATTACCATGATTTTGAAACCGCCAACCCATTAGGTTCCAAGAAGGGTGTCCATAAACTTGGGTGTGTCTATTTTACTTTAAAAAACCTCCCACTAAAGTTAAACTCTGTGATAATGAATGTACACCTTGCAGCTCTTTTCTACACAGAAGATTTAAAAAAATATGGTTTTGGTGAAATATTAAAGCCTGTAATTGATGATTTGAAAATTTTAGAAACAAAAGGAATCCAACTTCCATTTATTGAAGAACCATTATTTGGCTCTGTAATACAAGTCTTTGTTGAATCTTTCAGTGCAACACATTGGTGTAGGTTTTGCCTAACTAATAAGCAAGACATTCAGTCTGTGTTTAACGAGAGTGACCCTAGGCTGATTCTGCGCTCAAGAGAGCTTCACATTGAACATTGTAATGCACTAAGTGAAGATCCTGCTCTACCTTCTGTTTATGGTGTTAAAAAACCTTGTGTGCTGAATTCATTAGAATATTTTCATAGCTCTGATAATTTTTCAGTTGATATCATGCATGATTTGTTAGAAGGTGTTGTACAATATGAACTTAAATTGTTTTTTCAGTACCTGATAAAAAATGGATACATCTCTTTGAACACGCTGTTGGACAGGATACATAGTTTTAATTATGGTTACATGGAACGTAAAAACAGACCAAGTGTTTTAAAAGTGGATGATAACAGCAAACAGTTAGGTTTAAAGGCCATTCAGTCATTGTGTGTTCTCCGTAATACCCCACTCATCTTTGGTGATGTGGTTGAAAGGGAAAATAATCACTGGAAGTTTGTTCTCCTTTTGTTACAAATTGTTAATATAGTGTTTTCCCCCATCATTACTGATGGCATGATTTGTTACCTAAAACATTTGATCCATGACCACCACACCATGTTCAAAACTTTGTATCCTGATAAAAAATTGATACCCAAGCACCACTTAATGATTCACTATCCAAGATGTATTCAAAAAATTGGCCCTCTCATTCATATGTGGTGTATGAGATTCGAAGCTAAATATTTTTTTTAAAAAGTCCGTTAAAAATTTTAAAAACCTTACAAAATCTCTGGTCAAGCATCACCAGCGTCAACTTGCATTTTGCTATGAAAATTATTATTTTAAAAGATTTGAGGTTGGTCCTATTAAAATCAAAACCATAGATGACCTGGAAGGTGGAGAATTACTGTGTCAGATTTTACATTTAGATGCATGTGCAGATGTTTCAACTACAATTTGGGTCAGAAATGATGGCACTGAGTACCAGGTTAATCTGTTTATATGCACTGGAACATCCTATGATCTACCTGTGTTCAACAAAATCTGCAATATCATAATACACGAACAGCGTGCTTTTATTTTAGGATGTACAGTTAAAACAATGTTCTTTGATGAACACTTTCATTCATATTGTATAGAGGAGAATATTGATGAACATGCTTTGATATGCATTGACCAGCTTACTTATTTTAGACCTTTTGATAAGCAATATTCTAATGAAAATGAGAGAGCATATATTATTCCATATTGTCATATGTTTTAGAAGATGTTTAAGATGCCTATGTGGTGCATATGTTTTAAAATTAAACCAAAATGTGTTCTTACTCAACATGTTGTCTTTATTTTAACAATATTATCCAAGTAATTTTATTACAGCAATTTTGACACCTTACAGTGTTAATAAAGGGTAACTCTTAACTAGGGGTTAAAACTTTAATAGTTAAAAAAAAATCCTCTGAGAGTGTTAATCTCTAACACTATATTGAAGTGTTGACCAAAAGTAACACTGGTTAGTGTTAAGAAGTGTTCAATTTTAACTCTAGAAAGAGTCAATAATTACACTTAATAAGTGTTAATGTACCAACTCTCCAAAAAGAGTTACATTAACACTCAGTGGTGTGGACCCTTATAGACACTTTAAAAGAGTTAATATTAACTCTGACAGTGTTAATTTGAGTATGCTGATTTAACTCCAACATCCTCCAACCCATGATTTCAAATCATCAACCTTTTTTTCCTTGTGATTTGCAGCTAAGGATCACCTGATGACTGATTTGACATCATGACAAATAACCAGGTTTAAATGAACAGTGTGTAACCATTTATTTCATATGACTGCAAAAGCAGAAGCATAATGCATGATCTGGTGCAGATTGGGGGGTGGGGGGAACTGCATGCTGTCTCCTTTCCTTCTGTCTCTGGACTTCTCTTCCACGTTCTGTTGTAAAAATGACATCACACATAAATTCTCCCTTGGATCAGATCTTTCATGGGATGTCTTGATAATTAATTATTCAAGTCCTGATAAAAACTCTAGAAATATACAGTATGCTTACCTTTTTTTAAATGTGGGTTTACATTGAATGCTTGTGCAGCAGTTCAGGGGGACATCTAAGACGGCTTGTCTTTGCTGAAAATGAATACAAACGGACAAGGCAGAACATCAGTTAACAACTTAGTCAATGGTTTAAAAAGCTCTCCAGTCTGCTTTCCCTCTGTCATGGACTCAGCTTCCTGAGCTTCCTTGCTTTTCTAAGACATATGAGACAGATGTGTGTGAACAACAATACATTCAGAAAAAAGGTGCAGTGAGTATCACTTTTGACATTTTGACCTCTAAATACAAATATGTTTAAAGACAAAATCAGATGTAAAAGTATATACTCATCTTTTTTGAAATGTGGTTTACAATGAATGCTGGTGCAGCAGATCAGGGGGACGTCTAAGGCTGCTGGTCTTTACTGGATATAATGGACACAATGGAGACAAACAGACAAGGCAGGATAAAAGTCAACAACTTATTCCATACAGTTTAAATGTTACAACTGTTGATTGGTGATGAAATTACATCAAATCTAATAAAATAGATCATCAGTTTTGAATAATGTTTATAGAATATCATTTTAACTTGTCCTGATAAAATAATGTTTCACACCTAAATTTAACATTTTGAAACACTGATGAAGAACTGAATAAATCTATACTTATCTTTGTATTTAAAGAGAGTCACTGAGTATGATGTCCTGGTCCAAAGACTCTGGTCTGGTCTTGTCTTTGAACCAAGGTGTCCTCAGGTCTTTTAGCGTCCTCTCTCTAAAAGACAAATGATAGACAAGGTATCTGACAGTCAACAAACAACTTCTTCTAGATTTGACAAACTGGAGAAAAAAATACTTGAAATCAATAAAAAAACATACTTTTTTAAATGAATGGAATCACAAAGTCTGCTGTTTCTTTTCTTGTTGATTGGACTCCTCTTATATTTCTATGAGACAAATTGCACATGAGTCAGAACATGATGCCATATGTGCAGTAAATGTATATGTATGTTTATGTGTAGAGTTTATATATAGTGTATGTGTCCCTTCTTACCTGACTGGCTGCTCTAGTTTACTGGAAGAGGAGTGTAGGAGAGGTTAACATCATCACCAGCTTCTTTCTTGTTGTTTCTGTATTCTTCTAGCAGCCTCATCGTCCTCATCCTCTTCCTCTCTTTGTTGGATGAGTATTGTAGTTGTCTCTTTGTTGTTTTGTAATATATCCTTTCATTCCTTTCTTGAGGTGAAATTTGAGGCTAAAGCTGCTTCTGATGAGTCCAGATTCATTCACAAAAAGTCACAATTCCCAAAGTTCCCTTGAAGTTGCCACCATGTTGGACACACAGGCCAGCTCCAAGAAATAAAGAAAGGTGCAAGACGCACCAAAAACACTGACCTGTGTCCCACCACCATGATGGAATACACTATTTACATTATGTCACCCTCAGCAGGTGTACATGGGCCCAGGTAGAAGACCACTGGATGGGTGTTGGTCCTGCAAGACGCAAAGACCAGCCCTCAGGGGTCAGGATACTCCACCTGGTTAACCTGCCAGATGCTGAATCCACAAAGGACACACCAAAAGCTCTTGTTCCTGTGTTTTCCTGCTTCTTCTTTAGCCCTCTTTGTTTCATCCTCTTGTATTTTCTTTGCTGGATCTACAGTCCTCTTGGCTGTCTTGTTTTGTAATTTTTTTTAAATTGTTGCAGCATATATCCTTTTATTTCCGTCTTTACCTTCAGTCTGAATTTTGTGATGAGTCCAATTTCTTCAAAAAGAGTCACAGTCCTCAAAACCTCCCTCAAAGTTGCCACCATGTTGGACACACAGGCCAGCTCCAAGAAAGAAAGAAAGGTGCAAGACGCACCAAAAACACTGACCTGAGAACATCCACCATGATGGAATAAACTATATACATATGTACAATATGTAACCCACAGTCAGACATGTTCTTCTTGTGGGTACATGTGCCAAAGTAGAAGACCACTGGATTGGTGCTGGTCCTGCCAGACGCAAAGACCAGCCCCCAGTCTTCACAATAATCTAGATGGTGGACCTGCCAGATGCTGAATCAACATTGGATAGATCAGAGCTTCAGCACTTCATCACAGTCTCAAGTGTTTCTTTGGTGGAGACTGGCTCTCTTCCTCTGAATCCCTCTTCCTCTTCTTCCGTGTCTGTGGAGTATACGCATACCTTGCAGACTTTCTGACAAACCCACAGAGGACTGACATGAGAAGGTGTCCATCCTGGCTGTAGGTGGTTACTCTCCAGCGGTTGGTCAGCTCAGTGCCATCAGCGTCGAACACAGTGGAGATGACTCTGCTGATAGTTCGGTCATCAATCTTCGTGAAAGTGACGCAGTTATCAGGGTCGGCCATCAGGGTCGCAAGGTCCGTCCTCTCAGGAAGAACTGGAGTCTGCATGTTCGGAGGGGGAGAGCCGGGGCCTGCAGGAGGCACCATCACACCATCTGGTCCATCCATTGGTCTGGTGTTCTCTCTCACGTCCAGCTCGCCAAAGGGTGTGGTCAACAAGTTAACATGAAGGAACACTTTGGCCTGAATCATAGGGAAGTCCTTTGAACCGGTGACCAGGTCGTGGTAAAGGCTCAACATGGAGTGACTCAAGACCTCAGTGTCTGAGCTGCACAGAGGCCGGTTCCTCAAGTTTGTAACAAGCATTTGAAGAACTGGTCCTGGCCTTGGGAGCTCCACTAAAAGAAAAGAAAAAGGAAAACATTTGTTCCGTAACTTTGGACATGACTGGAGTCATTTAAGTCTGGATCAAAATGTCTAGATAGCTGTGAATACATGAGAGTGATGACAGTCAGTGCTGCACTTCAAATAATTCATCACCTGCCAAGATTTGAATTCTTAGATTGAGACATGTTAGATGAAGGACCTTGTTTTTAGAGTTCTTTACTTGTTTTTAATCTTTGGATGTATGGTTGAATCTTAAATTGATTATGAACATGTCTTTTTTGTCTCAGTTAGTCTGGGAATCTTAAATTGAGTGAATGACTGTTAAAATAAGCTACATTGGTTGTCTCACCTAAAGTCTCATCAAAATAAAACTTGTTTCAAGTTGATTTAAGAATAACACATGAGGCATCTCTTCAAGACACAGTTCAGCTTGTATCTTATTGATGCTCATAGTTCTGCTGTATGGTGATATATCTGTTTTAGTTTGGCTCTAAAGACTGTTGATTCAGTATGCATCAACCCTGAGCCACTATTAAAGTGTTCTTGATGTTATATGTTGTTAATCCTGACATGTATTAAATGTTGACAATAATCCAGTTTGCTGTTGTGGTTTCTGTAGAAACATTTCAGAGGTATATTCTAAGAATAAGACCTGGTTTAAAGATTTTAGTTTTAGTTTTAAGATGGATTAGGCTTTATAAGCTTATATCAAGAAACAGTGTAATCATAGTTTTCTAATAGTGAGTCATTTTTTACTTAAATTGATGTTTTTCTTCCCCAGGCCTTAATTTGCTCAAATTAAGTATTCCAAATAAATACATGAGATTTTCTTTGCTTATATTCAGTATATTTCACTTCTAACTGTGCTGTAGGAAGTTTGTTTTCAAGTAGTTTGAGCTAAAAATCATCATATTCTACTTATTTCAACCATTTTAATATGTTTCAGAGCCTGCTTATTTCTAGATTTAACAATCTCATTTTAAGATTTCTTATCAAGTAGAATTAACTCACTGCATGGACAGATCATTTCACTAGTTTTAATAATTTTTCACCTTGAATTAAGTTTTTTTACCCTATATTTAAGCTTCCCTTTTTGCAGTGTGTAAGTACATGTCTAAAATACAGATTTGCAAAGCGCAACTTTAAATCCAACTTTATCATTCAACTGTAAACAAATCCTCCAAAAATGTCTGGTCTTGAACTAAAGTAAATAAATGAGTAAAGTCAGTTTGATCTGGCTTTTAACTTTGAGTCATTTCCATTTAGCCCTGGACTGCATTATTACCACTATGACCATTGTTTTAGCATCATTTTACTTATTCTATTCTTTGTTATTATATCATATTTTATTTTCATATTATTTTAGTTTTCTGGTATTTTTCTGATCTTATTGATTTGATCATCATGATTTTGTTTTTTTGAAATGACTGAAAATTCTTAATAAAAATGCTGTATTAATCCCCCTCCCAAAAAAGAAGAGGCTCAATTAAAAAGGGTAACGTTAAAAATCTAAATGTTTGCTTTTCATCTTTTCAACACAGTCACAAATCACACAGCTGTGACAACAAATCTCTTTAAAATGTCCATTAACTGAGAGGAAGATCAAAACAACAGCAATAGATCTATTCTGTTCTTTTCTGTCTCTGTTCTTTTGTGGAGCACTTTGGGCTGCATGCTTGAATGTATGAAAGGTGATATATAAATAAAAAGGAGTTCAGTTGAGTTGTATCATCATTTAGAACATAGTGGTGCAGCAGTAAGGGCCATGCCATGACACATGATTGAAATGACAATGATGTATATGTCCCTCTAGTTTGGCCTCATGACAGTAAGAGAGGCTGGAGTGAACATTAAAGTATCACTTACTGAAGTCAATAAGTTAGAACAATACTTTAATCCGTCAGAATGACACTTTCTGACTCTGTACAAAGTTTGATTGCTAAGTTTGAAGCTAATTATTGACACACTTTTAGCTAGGCTATATTTCACACAGTCCCAATGAAAGAACTTCTTCATATAAAACCATGTTCTGTAATGCTAGGTGTGTTATCTGACATGTTATTATGCTCACATGATTTCTATAAAGGAGAAGAAAGGAACAAGTATTTTGGAGGCTACTTTATTTTACCATAGCGTTCATCGAGCACGCGCACGATGCCGGTGCTCAGCAGGTACTTCTCACGACGTAACCCGGCGGGGTGGGGCATGTTTACGACACTTCAACAGCTGTTTCCTGCAGATGTCCTCAGTTCAACTTTAACTCAGGGTTTTACTGCTGAACGATTCAGTCCGTGTTTTAAAACGACCAACATTCAACTTTCCAACAACTCAGAAAGAGAAACTGTGTCCTTCAAAAAGATACGGCCCTCCTGTCACCATGACAACCAGTGGAACGTTAGTGGTGGGGTTACAGGAGGTCAACTCACAGTCAGGTGTAGATGTTAGCAAACTGGTATTATTTTATATATTCATTTAATTCAAGCAGTTATACTTTAGCCCATACTTACCTTCTCATAACACTATGTTGGGAACATTCTTCACATGTTTAAGAGAAACTAGATCAAAGTATGAGTTCAGTTCAGATTGATTTATTGGCATAAACACTTCAGTTATTGACAAAGTAGTGTAAAAAACAAATACAATAATAACAATATTTTTTTTCATAGATTACACTGAAACTAATTTTTTAACAATTCAACATAATATATCTTTATATAAATAATTAATATAATACAGAGGATTTACTTATCATTAATCAGTATAATACAGTGGTTTCTGCAGCTTTGTCTGGAGCTCTGAGGATGCTCACATTCCCCTGCTTTGTAAACATTCAGACATTCTTCCTGTTTCATAAATAGATGCTGCATTTGAGATATTTGAATTAAACATGCAACGTTTCGATATCAAAATAACAGCAGAAACGATCCTGAACAGCTAACCATGAGTGCTTTGCTGAAGTGAAAACTTAACTTTACACACCGTGAACACCTTGTGTAACTTAGGTCATGTGTGATGCTAGGCTACGAGGCACAACACAATATCACAGGTTGTTAACGTGTCTGAAGTTAGGAGTATGGAGTAGGAGTATTAAAGCCATGGATGAGAAAAATGAATGAGAGGAGGAAGAGTTTCATACATGATGCACTTTGAGACAAAAGTCAAATCACACTTCTGTATAAAGCAATTTCCAGGTCAAAATGCTCCACCACTCAATAGTAAACAGAAGCTTCTCCTGCTTTTTGTGTCAGTTTACTTGAGAATAAAAAGCCAACACTTTGTCAAAACACCTGTTAGGCACTTAGAAAGACAACATGTCCTCTGCTCATCTGCAAAGTCTGCCACCAAACACTGTTAAGGTTAAAACTAGCAAAAAACGCCGCTCATACACAAACATGTTTCCCAAAAGCTTCCTTTGTGGCGTCTCACTTCTTGGCTTTGTCTTAAAATTTAGCACATTTTAGTAAAGTGAGCAGCCGGCTGAGATTAAGAAGCTTCTATTTGCTGAGGTGACTCACTGCAGGCAGATCCTGTGGTCTGTGATCATTTATACTTCAACTGTATTTCTTACTCTCAGTGATGCAACCAAGACTTTTCTGCAACTGTATAACTTGAAATGTTTCAATCATCCAACTCCAACATCCTCCAACCCATGATTTCAAATCATCAACCTTTTTTTCCTTGTGATTTGCAGCTAAGGATCACCTGATGACTGATTTGACATCATGACAAATAACCAGGTTTAAATGAACAGTGTGTAACCATTTATTTCATATGACTGCAAAAGCAGAAGCATAATGCATGATCTGGTGCAGATTGGGGGGTGGGGGGAACTGCATGCTGTCTCCTTTCCTTCTGTCTCTGGACTTCTCTTCCACGTTCTGTTGTAAAAATGACATCACACATAAATTCTCCCTTGGATCAGATCTTTCATGGGATGTCTTGATAATTAATTATTCAAGTCCTGATAAAAACTCTAGAAATATACAGTATGCTTACCTTTTTTTAAATGTGGGTTTACATTGAATGCTTGTGCAGCAGTTCAGGGGGACATCTAAGACGGCTTGTCTTTGCTGAAAATGAATACAAACGGACAAGGCAGAACATCAGTTAACAACTTAGTCAATGGTTTAAAAAGCTCTCCAGTCTGCTTTCCCTCTGTCATGGACTCAGCTTCCTGAGCTTCCTTGCTTTTCTAAGACATATGAGACAGATGTGTGTGAACAACAATACGTTCAGAAAAAAGGTGCAGTGCGTATCACTTTTGACATTTTTACCTCTAAATACAAATATGTTTTCAGACAAAATCAGATGTAAAAGTATATACTCATCTTTTTTTAAATGTGGTTTACAATGAATGCTGGTGCAGCAGATCAGGGGGACGTCTAAGGCTGCTGGTCTTTACTGGATATAATGGACACAATGGAGACAAACAGACAAGGCAGGATAAAAGTCAACAACTTATTCCATACACTTTAAATGTTACAACTGTTGATTGGTGATGAAATTACATCAAATCTAATAAAATAGATCATCAGTTTTTAATAATGTTTATAGAATATCCTTTTAACTTGTCCTGTAAAAATAATGTTTCACACCTAAATTTAACATTTTGTAACACTGATGAAGAACTGAATAAATGTATACTTATCTTTGTATTTAAAGAGAGTCACTGAGTATGATGTCCTGGTCCAAAGACTCTGGTCTGGTCTTGTCTTTGAACCAAGGTGTCCTCAGGTCTTATATCGTCCTCTCTCTAAAAGACAAATGATAGACAAGGTATCTGACAGTCAACAAACAACTTCTTCTAGATTTGACAAACTGGAGAAAAAAAACTGGAAATCAATAAAAAAACATACTTTTTTAAATGAATGGAATCACAAAGTCTGCTGTTTCTTTTCTTGTTGATTGGACTCCTCTTATTTTTCTATGAGACAAATTGCACATGAGTCAGAACATGATGCCATATGTGCAGTAAATGTATATGTATGTTTATGTGTAGAGTTTATATATAGTGTATGTGTCCCTTCTTACCTGACTGGCTGCTCTAGTTTACTGGAAGAGGAGTGTAGGACAGGTTAACATCATCACCAGCTTCTTTCTTGTTGTTTCTGTATTCTTCTAGCAGCCTCATCGTCCTCATCCTCTTCCTCTCTTTGTTGGATGAGTATTGTAGTTGTCTCTTTGTTGTTTTGTAATATATCCTTTCATTCCTTTCTTGAGGTGAAATTTGAGGCTAAAGCTGCTTCTGATGAGTCCAGATTCATTCATAAAGTCACAATTCCCAAAGTTCCCTTGAAGTTGCCACCATGTTGGACACACAGGCCAGCTCCAAGAAATAAAGAAAGGTGCAAGACGCACCAAAAACACTGACCTGTGTCCCACCACCATGATGGAATACACTATTTACATTATGTCACCCTCAGCAGGTGTACATGGGCCCAGGTAGAGGACCACTGGATAGATGCTGGTCCTGCAAGACGCAAAGACCAGCCCTCAGGGGTCACAATACTCCACCTGGTTAACCTGCCAGATCCTGAATCCACAAAGGACACACCAAAAGCTCTTGTTCCTGTGTTTTCCTGCTTCTTCTTTAGACCTCTTTGTTTCATCCTCTTGTATTTTCTTTGCTGGATCTACAGTCCTCTTGGCTGTCTTGTTTTGTAATTTTTTTTAAATAGTTGCAGCATATATCCTTTTATTTCTGTCCTTAACTTCAGTCTGAATTTTGTAATGAGTCCAATTTCTTCAAAAAGAGTCATAGTCCTCAAAACCTCCCTCAAAGTTGCCACCATGTTGGACACACAGGCCAGCTCCAAGAAAGAAAGAAAGGTGCAAGACGCACCAAAAACACTGACCTGAGAACATCCACCATGATGGAATAAACTATATACATATGTACAATATGTAACCCACAGTCAGACATGTTCTTCTTGTGGGTACATGTGCCAAAGTAGAAGACCACTGGATTGGTGCTGGTCCTGCCAGACGCAAAGACCAGCCCCCAGTCTTCACAATAATCTAGATGGTGGACCTGCCAGATGCTGAATCAACATTGGATAGATCAGAGCTTCAGCACTTCATCACAGTCTCAAGTGTTTCTTTTGTGGAGACTGGCTCTCTTCCTCTGAATCCCTCTTCCTCTTCTTCTGTGTCTGTGGAGTGTACGCATACCTTGCAGACTTTCTGACAAACCCACAGAGGACTGACATGAGAAGGTGTCCATCCTGGCTGTAGGTGGTTACTCTCCAGCGGTTGGTCAGCTCAGTGCCATCAGCGTCGAACACAGTGGAGATGACTCTGCTGATAGTTCGGTCATCAATCTTCGTGAAAGTGACGCAGTTATCAGGGTCGGCCATCAGGGTCCCAAGGTCCGTCCTCTCAGGAAGAACTGGAGTCTGCATGTTCGGAGGGGGAGAGCCGGAGCCTGCAGGAGGCACCATCACACCATCTGGTCCATCCATTGGTCTGGTGTTCTCTCTCACGTCCAGCTCGCCAAAGGGTGTGGTCAACAAGTTAACATGAAGGAACACTTCGGCCTGAATCATAGGGAAGTCCTTTGAACCGGTGACCAGGTCGTGGTAAAGGCTCAACATGGAGTGACTCAAGACCTCAGTGTCTGAGCTGCACAGAGGCCGGTTCCTCAAGTTTGTAACAAGCATTTGAAGAACTGGTCCTGGCCTTGGGAGCTCCACTAAAGAAAAGAAAAAGGAAAACCTTTGTTACGTAACTTTGAACATGACTGGAGTCATTTAAGTCTGGATAAAAATGTCTAGATAGCTGTGAATACATGAGAGTGATGACAGTCAGTGCTGCACTTCAAATAATTCATCACCTGCCAAGATTTGAATTCTTAGATTGAGACATGTTAGATGAAGGACCTTGTTTTTAGAGTTCTTTACTTGTTTTTAATCTTTGGATGTATGGTTGAATCTTAAATTGATTATGAACATGTCTTTTTTGTCTCAGTTAGTCTGGGAATCTTAAATTGAGTGAATGACTGTTAAAATAAGCTACATTGGTTGTCTCACCTAAAGTCTCATCAAAATAAAACTTGTTTCAAGTTGATTTAAGAATAACACATGAGGCATCTCTTCAAGACACAGTTCAGCTTGTATCTTATTGATGCTCATAGTTCTGCTGTATGGTGATATATCTGTTTTAGTTTGGCTCTAAAGACTGTTGATTCAGTATGCATCAACCCTGAGCCACTATTTAAGTGTCCTTGATGTTATATGTTGTTAATCCTGACATGTATTAAATGTTGCCAGTAATCCAGTTTGCTGTTGTGGTTTCTGTAGAAACATTTCAGAGGTATATTCTAAGAATAAGACCTGGTTTAAAGATTTTAGTTTTAAGATGGGTTAGGGTTTATTTTAAGATGAGTCAGCTTATATCAAGAAACAGTGTAATCAGAGTTTTCTAATAGTGAGTCATTTTTTACTTAAATTGATGTTTTTCTTCCCCAGGCCTTAATTTGCTCAAATTTAGTATTCAAAATAAATACATGAGATTTTCTTTGCTTATATTCAGTATATTTCACTTCTAACTGTGCTGTAGGAAGTTTGTTTTTAAGTAGTTTGAGCTAAAAATCATCATATTCTACTTATTTCAACCCTTTTAATATGTTTCAGAGCCTGCTTATTTCTAGATTTAACAATCTCATTTTAAGATTTGTTATCAAGTTGAATTAACTCACTGCATGGACAGATCATTTCACTAGTTTTAAGAATTTTTCACCTTGATTTAAGTTTTTTTTACCCTATATTTAAGCTACCCTTTTTACAGTGTGTAAGTACATGTCTAAAATACAGATTTACAAAGCACAACTTTAAATCCAACTTTATCATTCAACTGTAAACAAATCCTCCAAAAATGTTGGTTCTTGAACTAAAGTAAATAAATGAGTAAAGTCAGTTTGATCTGGCTTTTAACTTTGAGTCATTTCCATTTAGCCCTGGACTGCATTATTACCACTATGACCATTGTTTTAGCATCATTTTACTTATTCTATTCTTTGTTATTATATCATATTTTATTTTTATATTATTTTAGGTTTCTGGTATTTTTCTGATTTTATTTTTTTGATTTGATTGTCATGATTTTGTTTTTTTAAATGACTGAAAATTCTTAATAAAAATGTTGTATTAATCCAAAACAATAATAAAAGAAGATGCTCAATTAAAAAGGGTAACGTTAAAAATCTAAATGTTTGCTTTTCATCTTTTCAACACAGTCACAAATCACACAGCTGTGACAACAAATCTCTTTAAAATGTCCATTAACTGAGAGAAAGATCAAAACAACAGCAATAGATCTATTCTGTTCTTTTCTGTCTCTGTTCTTTTGTGGAGCACTTTGGGCTGCATGCTTGAATGTATGAAAGGTGATATATAAATAAAAAGGAGTTCAGTTGAGTTGTATCATCATTTAGAACATAGTGGTGCAGCAGTAAGGGCCATGCCATGACACATGATTGAAATGACAATGATGTATATGTCCCTCTAGTTTGGCCTCATGACAGTAAGAGAGGCTGGAGTGAACATTAAAGTATCACTTACTGAAGTCAATAAGTTAGAACAATACTTTAATCCGTCAGAATGACACTTTCTGACTCTGTACAAAGTTTGATTGCTAAGTTTGAAGCTAATTATTGACACACTTTTAGCTAGGCTATATTTCACACAGTCCCAATGAAAGAACTTCTTCATATAAAACCATGTTCTGTAATGCTAGGTGTGTTATCTGACATGTTATTATGCTCACATGATTTCTATAAAGGAGAAGAAAGGAACAAGTATTTTGGAGGCTACTTATTTTACCATAGCGTTCATCGAGCACGCGCACGATGCCGGTGCTCAGCAGGTACTTCTCACGACGTAACCCGGCGGGGTGGGGCATGTTTACGACACTTCAACAGCTGTTTCCTGCAGATGTCCTCAGTTCAACTTTAACTCAGGGTTTTACTGCTGAACGATTCAGTCCGTGTTTTAAAACGACCAACATTCAACTTTCCAACAACTCAGAAAGAGAAACTGTGTCCTTCAAAAAGATACGGCCCTCCTGTCACCATGACAACCAGTGGAACGTTAGTGGTGGGGTTACAGGAGGTCAACTCACAGTCAGGTGTAGATGTTAGCAAACTGCTATTATTTTATATATTCATTTAATTCAAGCAGTTATACTTTAGCCCATACTTACCTTCTCATAACACTGTGTTGGGAACATTCTTCACATGTTTAAGAGAAACTAGATCAAAGTATGAGTTCAGTTCAGATTGATTTATTGGCATGAACACTTCAGTAATTGATAAAGTAGTGTAAAAAAAAAATACAATAATAATTTTTTTTTTTCATAGATTACACTGAAACTTACATTTTTGTAACAATTCAACATAACATATATTTGTATAAATAATCAACATAATACAGTTGATTTATATATCATTAATCAGTATGATACAGTGGGTCTTTGTATAAATAATTAATATAATACAGTTGATTTATATATCATTAATCAGTGTGATACAGTGGGTCTTTGTATAAATAATATAATACAGTTGATTTATATATCATTAATCAGTATGATACAGTGGGTCTTTATTATATTAATTGTTATTAATTATTATTAATTATTTATACACAGTTGAGGTTGCGTCTCGGTCGCCAAGTCCTCTGTGGTGAACTAACTTTTAACCGGTTTTACACAACTGTTTTTACGCTGCACTTTTCAGACTCCAATTGCTTTTAACTATACCTTTTACTGCACGTGGGGTTTCAATAATCAACTCCCTGGATAATTAGTTATTGGAGAAACAAACCGGGCATACGCTCAGGTAAACATGGCTCCACTTACCTCGCCTCCAGCTGCCAGAGCTGTGTCAGTCTTGACCAGAACATCCTCGAGTTGGAGCAAAGAATATCCACAGTCTACAAAATCCAAGAATCCGAGAAGTACATCGACACAATCCTCTTCGGCCCTGCATCAGTCACCTCCAGAGCCGATGAGCTGAATGACACGGCACCCTACACTTCACCGGCCACAGCGTCCACACCGCCGCTGCTCCTCTTCCTGCCCGGGGCAAGGCTCCCGAGGACCGCTGGCTACGGCTCGGGGATAAACCCAAGGCTCCAGTGAGCTCGACCCAAGGGCGTAGGTTTGATTTTTACATTGGTCGGGACAGCCCCCCCCCCCTCCCCCCGCTGATCGGCGTGTATCCGTGTTCATGCAGGGAAGTATGGAGAGAATATTGTGTCTTTAATATGCAATCAAAAATAATGGATTTAAGAACAAAAAACAATTTTGCAAACAAAATTATGATTTGAAAAATATGAAATAATGCTATGAATAAAGGAAATATATTTGTGATTAAAAATGTATCTTTATAAATCCACTCTTTTTTTGTTACAAACAAAATTATTATTCTCATGAACCACAGATTCGTTTGCGTTTCCAGTTTTTGCGTTTGCGTTTCCAGTTTTTGCGTTTGCGTTTCCAGTTTTTGCGTTTGCGTTTCCAGTTTTTGCATTTGCGTTTCTACATAACTGTCATGGGCGGGACCTCCCCTGAGAGATGCAAGAAGCCTCCTGATTGGTCAGTCTCACTCAGAGAGACGGTGTGACAACTTCCGCCCCAACAAGTTGTTGCCGCGAAGGGAGACATATCAACATGGAGAAACAGGTACGTTTTGAGTAACATACCTGTCTATTTTCTGTCTTATTGGTGCTATTAAGGTTCCACTTGTCGTTGGTTCTTCCAGTGTTTTTTTCCCCTAACCGTTTTAGACGGCGGTATCAGACATTAACACCTAACACGCTGTGTGCTCGTCAGAAGTGACTGACTTTATTACCGCCCGGCTTTAGTGACAGTTATCCTAATTTCATAGTTATCGGCCTGTTTATAAATAAATAAACAAACTTTTTCATTAGATATACTATCAGAACAAATCAGGAGGCGTGTGTGTGGATTGTTGAGGGGTCATTCCTCCTTTAAGTTAAGTAAAAAGAAACTAAAAGCATAAAAGGGGCCATATTTTCACTGATCTTCAACCCTTAGGGTTTGATCATGTTTTATTGATCACTGTCGCTGGTACCAGAAAGCAGCATCAGGAAGCAGTTTACTGAGGTAACTGTTATTATGACTGTTTTCACTCATGGAGAATCATTTCCCTTGTCTTCACAGGAGGATGGAGAACCATCCTGATGGACCCCAGGGTCAGGTAGGCATTTGTTTCCTCAATTTCATGTACATTTTCTCACAGTATTGTCATGGTGGGGGTTTAAAAAAAAGAAGACCCTCTCTGCATTGTTGCCAAGTAGTATGACAAGCATGCCAGGAATAGATTGTTGATAATACATGTACTCTGCATTGTCAAATAACAATGCTATGTATCTATACATCTTTTACAGTGTGATCGGCGTGCAGTTACTGAAGCTGCGCAGAATTTCATGTCATTGCTTAGCAGAGTAATGCCCGAAGGACAGGGTCAGAGCACCAGTAGGGAGAGGCCAACAGTGGAGTCTGAGATGACCAGGTGTAAAATTTAAGTCATAAAGGAGCCAGTTTAGTTGTGTAATATTGTCATTCACATGATAATTTTAGATACTTGAAAGGGATTCTTTTTAATTTTTAAAAGTGTAAACATAGTTTTTGTTCAAAAACATCCTTCAGATCCTTCCCTGGGTATTTCAAACCAAGAAACAAAGGTCCCCCCATCAGAGGCTACAAACAGGCAAGAACTGTGAAGAAGTGGATTCCACTTGACACTACTTTTTTTTTGCTCTCCTCCAAAACGGAGACCACTCCATCCCCCTCTGAGGAGCTGGAGCTCATTCAAGCAGGGCTTGGAAAGCGTACAGTGTCTATTACATCTGATGTAACTCACGCAGAGGTGGGATATTTAATGAACTGAAGCATACAAGTGTGGTTCAAGTAGCATGTTAAAATTGTTAATTGCATGACAGTAGATTAATGCTGTTTAGTGGAAGTTCTTTTTTTCTTCTTCATTAGTTATCCAGTTTACTTGAGGCAGCATATCCAAAGATGACAGTTCTTGAGGACAGATGGCTTCTCTTCAAAGCAGCAGGTGCACTTCAAGTTAAAGAAATTACAAATCAAGAAATGTACAGAACTTTAGGGTTATCCACTACTTTTATATTGTTTTACTTGCTTTAAAGGTGGAAATGGAAGAAGGAAGATGTCTGCAGTTGCATTAGAGGCAGAGGGTTACACCGGTTCTATCATCAGAAGAGCCTCAAGTGGAGGAAAACTTTTGTTATACGTGGTGCCCCTCCAAGATGAGCTAGATTTATCACCTCTCCCAGCAGATGCACCAGAGTTTGCTCTTATGCCAAAAACAACATGCAAACAATGCAAGGCAGTGATGCCACTCCAGATGTTGGCACTGCACATTGATCAGTGTTCCAGCATATCAGACTTGGACGATGAGGTAAAATGCAGTTTAGATGCAGGCTTAACTTTTTCAGCTTGGATCTCAAATGCCGAACTTAAAAGTTATCTGTTGTGGTGAGCTTTATCCCAAACCTTGGCATGTCTGTTCTGCTTCTCTGCTCAGGAGTCAGAAGTGGTGTTCTTGAATGAGGCAACATCTTTGAGCCCAGCCCCAGGGCCTAATTCAGATGTGCTACAGTCCTCTGAGAAACATTGCTCTCAGCAGGTACAGTAACATAGTCAGTTAACATTGAGAGGGGTTTGCAGGGTGACATCCAAATGTATCAAGTTTGCAACCAAAGTTAAGAAATACATTTGAATAGTTTCAAGTGTCTTATTTAGTAACTTCAGGTGCATCCTTTCAAAATATGTGCTTTAAAATCTATTGGAGCTCATATTCAATAGAATATACTTCATTGTATGTAAGCACAAACATGTAAATGAGTTAGGTCTTAGTCAGTGGGAAAGGAAAATGAGAGGTAAATGTTATTAATATTGAAACAACTGTTTATTTTGACAGTTGGCTCCTCCTAACCAACCTACTCCTTTTTGATAGCCTGAAGTATTTTACCACATTGAAGACTGACATACTATCTTCTGAATCTGAATGTGTCTGCACATAGGAAAGTGAGGTCAAATGTCCAATTTGCATACAAACATTTCCAGTGTCAGACATTGAGCTACATGCAAGCATCTGCAGTGAAAGGTCATTTCTGTGTCAGATTGTATCTTTTTATCTTAGGGTTGCTTGACAAGGGTTACATAGACAGTTCCAAGATTAATGTGTGTTGCCAATGGTCTTAATACAGATTCAAAGCACCAAATGTATTATTTTAAAATCATCTTCTGTTTCTACATTAGCATGGAGCAGAATCTTTGCCAGCTCAACACCGCTGAAACATGCTCCAGTCTGGATCAAATATCATGGGAACTATTCAAAGTTAATTAGTAATTGGGAAGCTACAGTAGATTGTGAACACATTTTTTTTCAATCAACAGTGAAGAAGATGTTCTTCAGTGGGTAATGGCACAGGTTGACAGAAGCAAGAACTTTGAAATCTGCGTGTCCAGAGACAGTATGGTTGACAGAGGTCTTAAACTCTGGAAGCGTAGAAAACATGGCAGTCCACTGAACCCTTTGAAAGTTTCCTTCCTGGGGGAACCGGGAGTTGACACTGGCGCACTAAGAAAAGAGTTCCTGTCCAGTGAGTAGTATATTATACACAGTATATATATATATATATATATATACACAGTAGACCTGTGTTGTGTATTGCAGAATAGCCTAAATACATTTTTTGAATTTGTTGCTGTCATAGTACAGTAACAATATTCTCTGATAGAATAGGTCAACCTCCTGCATGCTTCTTCAGGAGGCAGTATCAGAGTGGCGAGATACTTGTCTGTGGTCCATTGTTTAATCATTTTTTCTTTGACTGTAGCAATGGTTGCTGGAATCGAGAGACCACTTTTGAAGGAGAGAGTGAAAGGGAAAAGTGCCAAAATACTCTCTCAACGATTTGGATGATGAACTTTTGAAGTATGTTGCTCTAAACTTCCAGTCACCAATACTTTTATCTGATAAGCACAATTACACGACTATTAAAGAGTATTGTTATTAACATAGTGGCTTTTGCTTTGCTTCAAATGTTTATTGTGTTTTGCAAATGTTTTATGTACATTTACTGCATGAGAGTCGTATGCCTCCACAAGGCATACAATGCAGATGGTGAAAGTACCGTTGTAGGTCAAGAAGGGCCACAGTGGTTGTTGTGAACACTATATTATGGTGATGGTAAATTGTTGACAGACTGGGCTCTTATACTTTCAGGTCACAGTAATCATGAAATTTGGCCATTGACCTGCAGAATCAGTTCATTCTCAGTAAGAGTGCATATTCAAAATTGAAAGAAACAATGCCTTCAGCCCTGGCTAGTGCAGGCACAAAGGCATAAAACAGTAGGAAATATAGTTAATTAACAGTTATCCATATGGAAAAGTGTTAAACTTCAGCTGAGCAAATTTAAGATGATGGTGGTAATATACTGAAGGAAAAAAGTGAAGGCCCACTGATTGAAACACAGACTTTTTCATTGATATGTTGACAATTGTGATTTCATTTGCATTTTCCTAAACTTCAATTTTTGATGTTTTAAGTTTCTCTGCTGCTTTTAAGACAAGAACTGACTGTCTCACCACTGAACCTGTATGGAAACACATTGTTCTGTTTCCAAAACATTATGAGAAAAACTGACCCTAAAGTCAGTGAAACTGCTAATCATTTTGGCTTCAAAACAACAAGTAATGCTCAAAATGAAAGACTTCATGGCTCAGTGGATGTCAAATTGACATTTTTTACTTTGATAGATTACATTTGACATCCTTAAATGGTAATTATCCTTAAAGCTAATGTGGGCCTTAGCTTTCTTTGAACAGTTTACATAAAATATGGTAAGCACCTGCTTCCTCTGACTGTCGGTAATTTTGTTCTTGCAATTGCTGATTCCTTTGCATTTCACTCAGAGTTGCAGGTGAAATATTTGCAGTGAGCATTGCCCAAGGAGGACCAGCACCAAGATTTCTGCAGGAGTGGTGTTACCACTATCTTGTCACTGGAAACCTTAACACTGAGGGAATTCATGACAAGGACTTGTCACCATTCATCAAACGGTAAGTTATGGAGATTATTTCCAAGCCTGTCATGAATCTTTGATGTTTATTGAACAAATTAAGCTAAAATCTCAAACAGTTACTTTTTTTGTGCAAAGTGAATGACAGATTTGCACTTCATGTAAATGTACTGTACATGACACGTATTTATTAAAGATGTATGAATGCATATCTGTGTACAGGTTTAAGATCACACATGATATAATACACAGTTGAAAGCTTAATCTTTTGTTATGTTTATCATTTCTTTAGCTTGAAGATGCATCTGACCTGTTCCCCTATGTTGAAGAAATCCTGGATTGTGGCTACACTGGTCCAATCAGCATTGACCATAAGGAACGATAATAAGGTTTGTATTGCATTTGATTTCCTGTTAAGGAATAGTACTGTATTATTAATAAAATATGTACAGATGATTAGTATTTGAAATCATGCAGTAATGTTTATTAATTGAAGATATACGATGCATGATCCCCACAACAGCATAGTAACAGTAAAATTGTACTAGTACATCCCCTATATCATTACTTATGACACACTATAATTAAGTAATTATGTTTGCATCTGCAGAAACAATCCCTCTCCTTGTATTTTTCATTGCATTTTGCTGTATTTGTTATGTTTTTAAGTGTCAACAATTTGGAAAATATCAAGATGATTGGTGAATCCATTGGTAGTTATTAGATGACATGATAGTGACACTCAATGATCTCAGGCCCATGCAGTCTGTATGTTGAAGTATCATTGAATAAGGTGCTAAGTCCCAAAAAATGTCCACTGATGTGTGTGTTTTGAATAGTTACTGATCCTGATGATCAAGTGGCATCCTGCAAGGCAGGAACTGACAGC
Source organism: Notolabrus celidotus (assembly GCF_009762535.1). Lineage (NCBI taxonomy): Eukaryota > Metazoa > Chordata > Actinopteri > Labriformes > Labridae > Notolabrus > Notolabrus celidotus. The sequence goes on along the minus strand of NC_048292.1, from coordinate 28,786,176 downwards.
AAGATAGGAGTGTGTGTGTGAATGGGTGAAGACTTCTGTGAAATACTTGAGTGGTCAAGACAACAAAAAAGCACAAAGTTAAAGCAGTCCATTTACCATCAATTTGGGATGCAAATTTTTACATTTACAGTACTGTGCAAGTTTTTCCCCCTACTTTTGTAAAGTAAGAATGCTTTAAAAAAACAACACATTTATGTTTTATATTTTAATCAGTTTACAAAAGAAAAATCTGCATTTGGTACATATGTTTTCTGTATGACTGCCTTTTGCCTTCCAAACAGCATCATTTTTTACAATGAAACTTCTCAAACCTGCCTAAAACTTACAGTGCTGTTTATCGTAATCTTTAGTTTTTGTCATTAAATTTGAAATATTTCATACGTTTCCTTTTTAAGGGCTGTTGGTCTGCATATGACAACAAAACGTACACCAATGCTGCAACAGATCCGTGAAGGCCTTAAGGTGTACATCTGATCGATGTCAGGCAGAGAAAGCCGAATGAATGCCATGATCTTTTTGTGACAGGATGCGATGACAAGGTATGTTGAATTTATTGAAATTATAGCCATTTGATTTTCCAGTCATCACTTTATTAAGTACATCTGTACAATCTAATGTAATCAAATATATATGTGTATATATATATATATATATATATATATATACATATACATATACATATATAATATATATATATATATATATATATATATATATATATATACATACATATATGGCAAGCCGTTCAGGAAATTAATATATATGGAATGAAGTCTGAATATATGGATTGAAAGTCTGAATATATTGAATGAAACTTGATATATGGAATGAAACTCGATATATATGGAATGAAGTCTGAATATATTGAATGAAACTTGATATATATGGAATGAAACTTGATATATATGGAAATGAAGTCTGAATATATGGAATGAAACTTGATATATATGGAATGAAACTTGATATATATGGAATGAAGTCTGAATATATTGAATGAAACTTGATATATATGGAATGAAACTTGATATATATGGAATGAAGTCTGAATATATGGAATGAAACTCGATATATATGGAATGAAGTCTGAATATATTGAATGAAACTTGATATATATGGAATGAAACTCGATATATATGGAATGAAGTCTGAATATATTGAATGAAACTCGATATATATGGAATGAAGTCTGAATATATTGAATGAAACTTGATATATATGGAATGAAACTCGATATATATGGAATGAAGTCTGAATATATGGAATGAAACTCGATATATATGGAATGAAGTCTGAATATATTGAATGAAACTTGATATATATGGAATGAAACTCGATATATATGGAATGAAGTCTGAATATATTGAATGAAACTTGATATATATGGAATGAAACTCGATATATATGGAATGAAGTCTGAATATATTGAATGAAACTTGATATATATGGAATGAAACTCGATATATATGGAATGAAACTCGGATATATGGAATGAAAAATCACGTCATGTATGGCCTGCGCCATCTTGTCTTTCTGGGGTGTGATCATAGGGGTGTGATTTTGTTTTCCGGTTAGACGTAGCTTTTAGTAATGCAACCATGAGGGAGGCACGAGATGTTTTCACTGCAATTTTAATTAATGAAGGGGTTATCAACCCCTTGGGTAATGCATGTGCTGTTAAGTCAATCCGTATAGGAAAAAGGAACCCACCCCTCCTCTCTATTAAGTTGGTTTCATCTAAAAGTGATGATCGGACCGTCTGCACAGAGAGACGAGAGGAACACGAAGCAGTGGGCTGCAGAAGCATTTAGGAGGGTAGTAAACAAGTGAAAATACGAAAATATTAAATATCACATGTTGTACACACTTCTACAAAGGCTAAAGATATTGCCCCTTCTTTATTCAGGTGGTTCAGTCCTCTAGTTCGCTAGCTAACTTTTGTTATGACTTGTGATAATGTAGCATCCTGTTCAATGTTAACAGGTGGAGCTCATACCTGTGTGCATCATCTGACAGTGAGTGAGTGTAATGAAAACGTACGACCAAATTACCACAGGTTACAGAGGTAGAGGAAAATGTGTCCCCTCAGAAACACTAAAAAGAAGTGCAAAAGGTTATTTTCAGAGAGACATTAATAAAAGATGAGTTCTCTTTGATGACAATAAAACAATACGATTAGAAGTGGTGTTCAGAGTACTTATTTAAGCTTTCATTCAATATATTCAGACTTCATTCCATATATATCAAGTTTCATTCAATATATTCAGACTTCATTCCATATATATCGAGTTTCATTCGATATATTCAGACTTTCATTCCATATATATCGAGTTTCATTCCATATATTCAGACTTTCATTCCATATATATCAAGTTTCATTCCATATATTCAGACTTTCATTCCATATATATCGAGTTTCATTCCATATATATCGAGTTTCATTCAATATATTCAGACTTTCATTCCATATATATCGAGTTTCATTCCATATATATCGAGTTTCATTCCATATATTCAGACTTTCATTCCATATATTCAGACTTTCATTCCATATATATCGAGTTTCATTCCATATATTCAGACTTTCATTCCATATATATCGAGTTTCATTCAATATATTCAGACTTTCATTCCATATATATCAAGTTTCATTCCATATATTCAGACTTTCATTCCATATATATCAAGTTTCATTCCATATATTCAGACTTTCATTCCATATATATCGAGTTTCATTCCATATATATCGAGTTTCATTCAATATATTCAGACTTTCATTCCATATATATCGAGTTTCATTCCATATATTCAGACTTTCATTCCATATATTCAGACTTTCATTCCATATATTCAGACTTTCATTCCATATATATCGAGTTTCATTCCATATATTCAGACTTTCATTCCATATATATCGAGTTTCATTCCATATATTCAGACTTCATTCCATATATTCAGACTTCATTCCATATATTCAGACTTTCATTCAATATATTATTTCCTGAACGGCTTGCCATATACATATATATATATATATATATATATATATATATATATATATATATATATATATATATATACATATATATATATATATATATATATATATACATATACATATATATATTTTTTTTATTTTTATTTTTTTTTCAGAGATAGGAAGTATTTCAACTTAGGGTTTTACTGTGAAGACTGCAGCACTTTTCAACTGGACTGCAATTCATTGAGAGTTGTCCCTAATAGTTTGCCCACTCCCCTTGTAAACATGGGGGAGGGGTCAACTCTGAATAAATTGCAGTCCAGTTGAAAAGCGCTGCAGTCTTCACCCCATTATCTTAAATTTAGGTGAATATAGATGTGGCAGTTGGGGATTTTAGAGATGCAACGTCTGAATTTGTCAGTGAACATCATTATACAGTTAAAGTATTATTATTTTTTAAATCAAGTATTAATATTTGCATATCAGCAAAAGGGAGCAGCTTCCAGAAGTGCATCCCTTGCACCTGTAGTAATACCCCCACAATAAGTGTCTGTGTGTGTGTGGTATTTGGTCTTGACCTTATCTGCTTTAATTCTTTGTTCACAGGTTGATTCGCATTACATCCTATCACACCTGGCCCCAGACATGAGTCCAAACGGTTCAGGAAAGCACAAGGAGGAGTCCAAAATTCTGGAATATTTTCAAGATTTCCTTCTTGAACTTGAAGGTGCGCACGTCATTTTACAGAAGCTCTGGTCCTCAAAGGAAGTTGGATAAAGCTTCTTCTACTTGAAATAGGGACTAAATACCCGATAACTTAAAATCCAAATTTTTAGCCTTTGTTATGAGTTACACAGAATTAAGGTATTTGTTAAGCTACAATTTACGTTGGTCTTTGAACTAAACACTAACATGAAGAAAACATATGGATGATACGGCTACCAAACTGTCGGCCAGAAAATACTAGTTTCATCAATATATTATTGTTTTGTTGTAGAGTTTCCCTATTTGCCTAATAAATATGTGCTATGTTTAAAGATACAGCTTGCCTGATCAAAAATCTATATGAATGTTTTGAACTTCAGACCAGAACACTGATGTTTTCTTTACATTTAAAGATGCACAACCAGAAGACGAGGATGGAGAAACTCCATCCGTTCCTGCGGTGATGCAGTGGATGACTGGGCAGGCACACAGGCATCTGTTTGTCTCTGAGAGAGAGCAATTCAAAATAGCCATAAGATTTGACCACAACTGTCTAGAGCATATGCCAGGCCACACCATATGTTATCCCATAGTAAGTGCCTGCACCAACACCATCACACTTCCAACAGACCATGTGGGGAATTACGAGTCCTTTAAAACCAATCTGCTTACTGCCATTAAATTTGGTGCCAGCTTTGACAGAGTGTAATTTCTGAAACACATGTTCATTGTCTTCAGTTAAAAAAAATCTGGTAGTTTTTACCACAATTTAATTTGAAGTGTTGGTTGTTATGATTTTCACTGTAACCACTGTTGCCAGGTTTATTTGTATAATATATACTGTGTATGAGTTTTAGGCAGGTGTGAAAAGTTTGCCTGTAATTATTGACAATACCGGTCATACTCAATATTGATATAATTTAGATTTATGTCTTGGAAATTGATATGTATGTTTTGAAAGCATTGTTACTTTACAAAAGTATGGAGGAAAAGAAGCCTAAAAAACTTTGTACAGTTCTGTTAATACACTACCAGTCAAAAGTTTTGACACACCTTCCCATTGCATTGAATGAGAAGGTGTCCAAACTTTTGACTGGTAGTGTAAGTTATAGTGTAAATCATTACGTGTACACTTACAGGGTTTTAACAGAAAATGATAGAAAATGTCAGCTTGTTTAAATAAAATTCAAACTACTAAATGTGAATCAAATGTGAATTTATTTTGATCCGCACCTTTAGACACCACAGGCAACATTGAGAGCTAGCAAGTAGATGTCCCGACCAAAGCTTGAGGACTCAGCAGTGGGATTTATTTCCTGTAGTGCCGCAAGTCTTTCCTCTGGCAGGGGGCATTGCATTTCTGGTACAATGACCCCATGTTCACTGGTGTCATGGTCACAAGGGGGCTGCTCTTCAGCTTGCTGGATCTGGAATGTCAAATATTCATTCATAAATCAGAAATACAGTTACTGTGGAGCAAGTGAAGTGATGTCTCTACACTAATGCTCTAAAATTGTGATTATTTTGTGTAATTTGAGAGCGAACATTATGTTTTATAGACTCATTACAGAAACAAAACAGTTTCAGGACTTTCAGTTTTGTTTTAAATTTAATTTTGACATACAGCATCAAAACCACAATATCAGATTTTTTTTCACAGTAACTATAGACCATTATCAAAAAAGAAAAAGGCTTGAAATGTCTTTTTACTTCAGAAAAACTAGGATGTGGTTTTACAATAAATTACAATACAACATTTTTCTTTGATAAACCAGTAGTTATGACTTCCCATCTGAGCCATAGTACAAATGACTGAAATAACTTGTACACACCTCTACCAGGTCTGGCTCTGGCATGGGTGCTTGTAGCATCCCTATCATCCAGAGTTGATTTGGTGACAGATTTCCCTCTGTGCGCAACGGGTGGCAGTTCCAGCTCTCTGTAAAGTGATGCAGATCTGTTCGGAGCCGTGGTATGAAGACATGTCCAACACAGTAGAGGTGGACAGCATTGGAGAGGTCAACAAATCCCTCTTCCTCCAAACTGTGGAGTACATTGTAGTACTGACATGTGACGCTCCAAAGGTCTCTCCATAGCCGTTCCACTCTTGGACACAAAGAGGGAGAGGATCGTGAGAAAATGTTGTGTAAGCTTTCATCCACACAGGACTTTTTTCAAAAACGCACGCTTGGCACAAAACATCTAGAACAGCCTAAAATATGACAAAAATGTTTAGAGACTTACACTTAAAAAAATGACAATACTAATTATATATTTCATCATAACGACAAGTTATAACCATTTTAATACTTTCTTAAATAATTGAGTTGTGATATGCAAATCCCTCTGGTTATGGACGCTTTTTCCTGCAATGAAACTGCCACGACCTGTTCCTCGTACTGTAAACATGCATCTAGTGATGTCTACATTTTCAACACCTTGATCTGCTCGTACTCTGAAAGAGAAAGACAAGTCAAGACAACTGTATGAAATCAGACTCATTCTTGGACTTAAACCTAATTTTAAGTCAGACTTACTACAGAAAATCTCATAAGCCTGTTTACATAAAGCCTGTCTGTGACTTATTCATTTTAATACCAATTTGGAGGCCTGTTATGCTATGCTTAAAAGAGTTGCCTGACTAATGTGATACACCCAACAGCGACACTCTTTGACAGCAGGTGAGTATCGCATTTTACAGAAGCAGAAAAACTTTAAGGAATATAACGCAGAAAACAGCAAATTACAATAAATAAAATAGGCTATCTCCATGGAGACGTGGTTCTAATATTCTCCTCCTTCATGTTTAAAGAGGGAGTGGACAACATATGAGGAGCAACCAAAGTCAGGCAAAAATGAACACTGTTGTCTCAATCAAAAAAAGAATTTGTAGTGGGGTTGTTGGATTGAACCCTCCCCCCCAAATTAAGCCGAGTTGGGATTAAACACTATGTGACCACATTGTTGAAACATATCTTGATATCTCCTTTTTTAAATGACCAAAATTTGCATCTTTCTTTTAAACACACATTTCTGAGCACTTGCCTGGATGGTCATCCGTGTTTCTGCACGCCCTCCATGAAAAATCCAAAAGCTGTTTCTGCTTTGTTATTCCCAGCTGCATCCAAGTAAAAGATCTGGAACAAAGCAGAACCATTGTACCGTACTTCAACAAGACATAGACTGAATGACAGATTGAAAAAAGGAAAAATAAATACCTTCTGTGAAAAGCCATCGATCGCTCCAAAAACCACAATGTTGTACCTAAAGAAAGTGAATGGTTCAGGCCTTATATATAAACCAGATGACATCAAATCAAAAACAGCCTTGAAATAGGTCAGTAGGAGATAGAATATACAGTGCTTAACTTGAATATAGCGGCTAAGCCTAAAACTTAAAGCCACTGAGGGGCTGCCTAGACGGCTTAAACATAGTTGACGCGCTCTTGCCCGTGTGTCTTGTGGAAATAAGATCCTGACGTCTTCAGGTTGCAATTTACGAATGTTTTATTGTTCAACGTCCTTTCTCCAACCGTGTCAACATGCAAGATCCAATACAGTGTCCATCAAAACCATAAAACGTAATTATTTCACATTTACACCTTGCCAGCGTCCCGGCGTTGCGGCACGTTGCGGTCAAAAACTTTTTTTGCTCCCCGTCTAGCAACACCTGATACCTGGTGAAAGGTTCCTACCTAAATATGCATGTGCACTGAACAGGGGAGACCCCTAGTGGACAACGTAATGTCCTACACACACACACACAAACATCTTGAAATGGCCCTTACAATAAATAAGTACATCCCTTCAGATTTGTCAGAAATCCTTCAGTTTCCTTTCAAAATCAACATTTTCTATGGAATACAATACTATAATACAAAATACTCCTCCAAATGTGGGCCATTAATGGTTGCAAACAAGATTTTTTTTGTACACAAAAAAGTATTTTTTTTAATTTAAAATCAGGATGCAAAAATGAGTACACCCCAATCAAAGGGGTGGGAGCAAAGTTACATTTTAGTTATTGTATTACCCTTTTTTCCATCTTATGGTATTGAAAATGTTATGTTAAACTCAGCTTTGTCAAAACTTTGGAAATTGTTCTTTTGTTCATTTGTATACAGATTAATACATTACTTTTAGTTGTGGTGTACTCATTCATGCTGGGCACTGTACCTTATCAATTTGTGGTTTGTGTCAATATGGACAAGAGACAAGGGAGCAGGAACACAATATGTCCGTCTGGCAATGCAAGACAGCTGAACCATCCTGGAAATGACTCCAGCACCATCCACACGCTGCAATGACCTCTTAACTCGTCTCCACTGAACGCGATGCCCTGATGCTTGAAGAGAGCCTTTAACAAGCCTATAACCTGCATGGGGCATGTGTGCTTTAATAGACCTAACTTTCTGATCCAGCACATCATCTGTTATGTCAGAATAACATTTCCTGACAGAAAGATTATGGTGTTTCATCCTTCTGTACAAAGTTGACCTGGAAATCCCATGGAGGTCAGACAAAGATGTCAGGGGTAACCCAGTGCTAAGCAGATTTAGAAGAGTTTGGCTTTCTATGGTTATCTGCGGTCGTCCCACACAGCCTCTTAACTCAGTCACAGCTATATCATTAAATAGTGGTGGGATGACCCTCTGTGACAGATAGCTGCCGACAATCTCGGACAGCTGCTGTATACCAGCTAAAACACTCTCCGGAATGTTCAAATATGATGCCCCAGCTCGGACAAACTGCAGCTCCTGAGCACAAACAAATTGCAGGTATTCAAAGTCAATGGGTTGTCTGTTAAGGATAGAGGCAATTCTATCCCTGACCCTACACAGAAGGCTCTGCATAGCTTCCTGCAACACAAGAAAACAAACTTCAGACAATATTCTTCTGAAACAACAAACAAGATAGATTAACAAAATATGGAAAAGCTACAACAACGCTATTCATAAGTAATCTTGATGGGGATACATGGATTTCATCTATTATTTTTTAAATCCCACTGTGCTTACCAGGATGCAACACACAAAATTATGTGTAGGGATGAGGATCAAAAATGAGCCCAGCTCAGAATCGTTTGCAAATGGGAACCACAATCATTGTAATTTTCCTTTGTGCTTAACAATACCCTTATCAATGCCAATCACCTAGATCTAGTGCTGAGAATGATCTGAGGATGGTGCTTGTGTGATTTAAAGTAAGAGTGAAAACGGCACAAACATACTGAAATGCAGTGATGGGCAAATGAAGCTTCATGACGCATCAGTTGTATTTTTTGACTCCTCTAGATGGCGCTCTTGGTTAAAAGAAAAAGTCTGAATGAATGGCAATTCAGTGTGCTTTCAAGCCTTTGTTGAACAGAGAGCGCCAACTAGAGGAGTAAAAAAATACAACTGATGCTTCATGAAGCTTTATTTGTCCATCACTACTGAAACGTTTGTCAACATAGCCCAGAATTTAATATCATTTGTACCAATTGATAAGGAAGGCTGATTCGGTACAGCAGGTGGATTTAATCTTACAACTGCAGACCTGATATTCATTTCATTTGTTGATCAGTGCATAAATACTAACAACTTCTGTTTTCTACACATTAATAAAAAAACGTCTATCAGGGAATCCATTAAGAATTAAACAGATAAGCAGAACACGTATTTGATAATGCAGAGTACATGTATTATCAACAATCTATTCCACAAATGCCTACCTGACCCTGAGGTCCATCAGGATGGTTCTCCATCCTCCTGTGAAGACAAGGGAAATGATTCTCCATGAGTGAAAACAGTCATAATAACAGTTACCTCAGTAAACTGCTTCCTGATGCTGCTTTCTGGTACCAGCGACAGTGATAAATAAAACATGATCAAACCCTAAGGGTTGAAGATCAGTGAAAATATGGCCCCTTTTATGCTTTTAGTTTCTTTTTACTTAACTTAAAGGAGGAATGACCCCTCAACAATCCACACACACGCCTCCTGATTTGTTCTGATAGTATATCTAATGAAAAAGTTTGTTTATTTATTTATAAACAGGCCGATAACTATGAAATTAGGCTAACTGTCACTAAAGCCGGGCGGTAATAAAGTCAGTCACTTATGACGAGCACACAGCGTGTTAGGTGTTAATGTCTGATACCGCCGTCTAAAACGGTTAGGGGAAAAAAACACTGGAAGAACCAACGACAAGTGGAACCTTAAATGTTGATATGTCTCCCTTCGCGGCAACAACTTGTTGGGGCGGAAGTTGTCACACCGTCTCTCTTAGTGAGACTGACCAATCAGGAGGCTTCTTGCATCTCTCAGGGGAGGTCCCGCCCATGACAGTTATGTAGAAACGCAAACGCAAAAACTGGAAACGCAAACGAATCTGTGGTTCGTGAGAATAATAATTTTGTTTGTAACAAAAAAAGAGTGGATTTGTAAAGATACATTTTTAATCACAAATATATTTCCTTTATTCATAGCATTATTTCATATTTTTCAAATCATAATTTTGTTTGCAAAATTGTTTTTTGTTCTCAAATCCATTATTTTTGATTGCATATTAAAGACACAATATTCTCTCCATAGACTGCCCGTGTCTGTGGTTGGTCACATGTTGCCTTCTGCGCATGATTCATGTGAACGTGTTCATGGTTACTCTAGATCAGGAGTGTCAAACTCAAATACACAGAGGGCCAAAGTCAAATAATCAGTGCAAGTCAAGGGCCAGACTGGTTTAATGTTTATTGCAAAACTTATTGAAATGAACGTATTGCACATATTGAACATTGAACTAGCATCTCAGCATCTCATCTTGGATGTAAGTTCATCAATGTTTGGGGTCAGGCTCTGAGCTGAGGAAATCCTCAGGATAGAGTGAAGGTGTTCATCAGTAAGACGACTCCTGTGAGATGTTTTGTTTAACTTCATCAAAGAGAACAGTTATTCACACAGGTAGTTCGGCAGCACGGAAAATGGCTCGAGTTTTCTTGCAGCATCTGCATCTCCAACAGACGCAGCTTGGTTTTAAAAGCCCTCACTGCAGCGTACATGTCTGTGATCACACGGCCCCGCCCCTGAAGCTGCAGGTTGAGCACGTTGAGATGGCTCGTGATGTCACACAGAAACCCCACTTCACACAGAAACTTTGTATCACGGAGCTCTGTTGTGTCTTTCCCTTTGCTCTCCATGAACTGACAGATCTCCTCACGCCACTTGAAACACCTTTTCAGCACTTTTCCTTGGCTCAGCCATCGCACCTCTGTGTGATGGGGCAAGTCACCATATTCCACCTCTGTGTGATGGGGCAAGTCACCATATTCCACCTCTGTGTGATGGGGCAAGTCACCATATTCCACCTTTGTGTGATGAGGCAAGTCACCATATTCCACCTCTGTGTGATGAGGCAAGTCACCATATTCCACCTCTGTGTGATGAGGCAAGTCACCATATTCCACCTCTGTGTGATGAGGCAAGTCACCATATTCCACCTCTGTGTGATGGGGCAAGTCACCATATTCCACCTCTGTGTGATGAGGCAAGATACCATATTCCACCTCTGTGTGATGAGGCAAGATACCATATTCCACCTCTGTGTGATGAGGCAAGATACCATATTCCACCTCTGTGTGATGGGGCAAGTCACCATATTCCACCTCTGTGTGATGAGGCAAGTCACCATATTCCACCTCTGTGTGATGGGGCAAGTCACCATATTCCATCTCTCTGTGTGATGGGGCAAGTCACCATATTCCACCTCTGTGTGATGGGACAAGTCACCATATTCCACCTCTGTGTGATGAGGCAAGTCACCATATTCCACCTCTGTGTGATGGGGCAAGTCACCATATTCCACCTCTGTGTGATGGGGCAAGTCACCATATTCCACCTCTGTGTGATGAGGCAAGTCACCATATTCCACCTCTGTGTGATGGGGCAAGTCACCATATTCCACCTCTGTGTGATGAGGCAAGTCACCATATTCCACCTCTGTGTGATGAGGCAAGTCACCATATTCCACCTCTGTGTGATGGGGCAAGTCACCATATTCCACCTCTGTGTGATGGGGCAAGTCACCATATTCCACCTCTGTGTGATGAGGCAAGTCAACATATTCCACCTCTGTGTGATGGTGCAAGTCACCATATTCTGAACCCAACTCCTCCAGAAAAGACTGGCGCTGATTTAAACATATGGCTCTTATGAAGTTAACTGCTCGTGTTATGGTGCTCATCACATGGTCCATTTTCAAGGCTTTGCCACACAGTGATTCCTGGTGTATGATGCAGTGATAACCTGTCAGCTCACCTGCGCTGTTTTCCTCCCGCATCTTCTCCCGGTTCTGCCCACTAATCCACTCTTTTGCCTGAACTTCGCGGGCGCTCCATCCGTCGTCAGTCCCACAGGTTTATCCTAAGGCAGCCTCGTTTCATTTACACATCTGGATACCTCTTCATAGAGATCTTTCCCCGTATTTGTGCCATGCATTGATCTTAATCCCAAAAGTTCCTCTGTTACGCACAGGCATGTTCCTCTGTTAGATAATTACGCCGCAGGCTGGACTTGGCCCGCGGGCCTTGAATTTGACACATATGCTCTAGATTGACTCAGCTCGTGATAACCAGCTTCATGTGACAGTTTAGTGCGGTCTCCTTTGTAAGGTTCAGTGAAGCCAGATCAGGAAAATCTGCCTGGGATATGTTGAATTTGCCTCGTAGTATGTGCCTCAGGAATGGAGCAAAAACAGTAATAATTTGGTCATCTTTCAGAGCCAAACTTTGCCAAACTCAATTTAGGAGCAGAGTGTAAGGATATCGTTGCATACTGGAGTGTGTGTTAACACATTTCTGTTGTCTCAGATAAACAGCTCGATTGCGCACAGAGCGCATGTTGGAGAAGATCCGATATTACCACACCCAGGGACACTTGTGTACTAGAGAAAAAAACATGTTAAGACAAAATATACATTTCAAACGCTACAAAGCAAAGCCAAATATGGCTGAAATAATGTTTTATTTTCATTTATTTATTATTAGTTGAAGTAATGTCGGCAGATTCTTTTTAATTTTTGGAACAACGTCATCACGTGTACGTGCAAACGCTTGTGGGTAAATGTATTCTGCGCGGTCATCACGTTCACCATGTTGAGAGAACGTGAAGGAGTGGTGAGGAGCATAACGATGTTACAAATGTGACTTAAGTTTATGATGTTAATGATGTCTAATATTCTAAATAAATCAACGCTGCGTCGAAGTCTTCATCGACGTCTTTATGTAAAATGGACTGCATGTTATATTTAAGAAGGACTATTAACAAGCTAGCATAATGCTTTATTCCCACTCAAGACATTTTGTATCGTGGAACAATTTGAATTGATAAGTAAAGATAAGTGTGCCCTCTAGGCATTAAGTGTTTTTTCTTTTTGAAGCTTAATAAAGAATTTGTACCGTTTGGCTTGAATTCACCAGATGCCACGTGGGACTTTGAAACGATAGCAAAGCCGAAAATACACGTTACTTTAAAAGTGCATTTCAAAATGTCTACTAAACATGTCATGATGGTAAACCATATAATGGATTTAGGGGGTTATTTTTAAGAAGAAAGAGATTAAGAAAGTAAGAAGATGGGAAATACAGGAGTTGTATTTGTATTTTAGAGGCATTAAGTCAAGTAATAGTTAAAGTTTTATTTTTTGTTACTTTTACATGTGTGGTGTGTGACGACCCCTCCACACCACTAGGTGTGTCTGTGTGTCTGTGTGTGTGTCTTTGCAGGTCTGGGTCGTCAAGGGGATGGGCTGCACCTGGGGCAGGCGGTATAAAGAGCTCTCCCAGCCGGCGTGGGTCTCTCTGGTCGGGCACCCCTCTGCTCTCACCCCGTGAGAGCGCGATTGCGGAATATACAGTTCCTACCACTAAAAAGGAACTTCAGCGTTTTCTTGGCCTTGTTGGGTACTATCGCAGTTTTTGTAAGAACTTTTCCACAGTGGTAGCTCCCCTGACTAACTTGCTTAAGGGAAAAGTTAAGTTTGTGTGGTCAGCCTCGTGTCAGCAGGCTTTTGTCAGTGTGAAGGATGTGTTGTGTTCCCCTCCTGTTCTTGCAGCTCCACGCATTGATCAGCCGTTCAGCCTGCATGTGGATGCAAGTGATGTGGGGACAGGAGCGGTGCTGTTCCAGACTGACCAAGGTGGTATTGATCGTCCCGTGAGTTTTTTCTCTAAGAAGTTTAATCGGTTTCAGTTGAACTACTCTGTAATTGAGAGGGAAACCCTGGCGCTGATCTGGGCTCTGCAGCATTTCGATGTTTACGTAGGCTCTAGTGTTCCTCTGGTTGTGTACACGGACCACAACCCCATAACTTTCTTGCACTCCGTCCATTGCCCTAATCGCAGGTTGATGCGATGGATGTTGTACTTGCAGTCCTATTGTTTGGACATCCGCCACATCAAAGGCTCAGAGAATGTTGTGGCTGATGCCTTGTCCAGGGTTCCTGGCTTCTAGGGTATGTATTGGCCCGACTGGGTTGTTTGACCCCTGTGATCGTCTGTCTCTTCTCTGTGTTTTTGCGTGCTTCTTCAGGTGCCGGCGTTGCTGTGTGCAGGCATGGTCGGTGTTGATGTTGGGTCAGCTGCAAGTGTGGTTGTGGTGTTTTCAGTGGTTGTTTGTGTTGGTTGGCTGCTGTTGCGTCCTATGAGCCGGGACCTAACAGGTGTGCAGTATTTCAAACACCAAAGGCAATATTCTGTGTAGCAGTTGATTGTGTATTCTGATTTGTAGTTTCATTTATTTTTCAGAAAATGGCACAACAATCGCCTGAGAAAGTTCTGACCCTGAGGAGGCAGAGCTGAGGAGAAACTGCCAGTTATTCTGTGTAAGACTGGTGGTGAAAGGATTGACATGTATAGATTGAAATGTGAAAAAAATGTTGTGAGGGATCATTTTTAATCTATTTGTATTTTGAATCATTTATACATTTTATTATTGAAGATACATCTTAAACGTTACAGCTGTTAAAACATAAGTAGGTATTAAATGTATAATGGGTATTTGATTTAAGTATTTTCTGTGATTGATTTTTTTTTTTAAGTATTTACTGATGTATTATTTTGTTGTTATTTCAGTACCAGTGCTTGGATGAGGCCATTCCAAGGCCTGTTTTATATGAGAAGGCCTTGGAATGGTCTCAGCAGGCAGTCGCGGACCTGCTGAGAGCCCGCAGGCAGAGGAGGGCAGCAGAGGCCAAAATCATTGAGAGGGAGCTCCTCGTATCAAAACTGAAGAGGGACCTGGCCTCCTCTCAGGAACAAATAGAGAACCTGACGGCCAATTTAGCCATGATGGGAGATGGTGAGTAATTGTTTGAGCTTATTTTCTTGGGTCATGAGAATAAGGATGTGATATAACAATAATAATGAAGAGGTCATCACATAGTCTTTTTCTTGAAACATGATAAATAAAAAGTGAGTACAAGTAGTGGTTTGGAATAACATGTCAGGTGTTTTTTCTTTTTAATTCAGTATACATTTTGAGCATTACAGTGATGTATTTGATCCAGTAGTTGAAGTAAGTGTTCACATACAGTGGCTATAGTTTTTTCACTGTGGTTGCTGCTTTGAGTTTTGGCCATGACCATTTGTTACATGTTTTCCCCTGCTTTGTAATATCTTGAATGTCTTGCAAATGTAAACTTTTATCAACATTTTTAGATAAATGGTTTTCATATTAACATGTCAATATTAACAGTTAATTTTCAATTATTGTGACATTCTGGGTATTGGTCCTCCTTTTAAAGAAAAAAATGATGAATGTGTTTTAAAATATTGTTTAAAGTTGTCCATTTAGAGAGTGTATTGATTTATTTTTGAATAGTGTATTGACAGTTGCAAATATGCTTTTAGTAGGGCATCACTTTAGAGTCCCCTGGTATTAGTAAAAGATATTAAACTGAATTAGAGTAAAGTAAGTGTTTACAGATTCAAAATCTTGATATTGAAATGGATATAATGATAACAAGAAAAGAGTTAAGTATAAATTTGAATAAGTTTATGTTTTTCTTTTTGATAGGAGTATCGTGATTTTCTTGTCGTATTAGGTCCTAGTGTGTGATAGATTGATTATGAATGAATGTGCATTGAAAATATTTATGTTTTTGTGTTTTCAGACTTTGACCTAGAGTCGGAACAGGTGGGGCAGGTGGAGCAGGTGGAGCAGGCGGAGCAGGTGGAGCAGGCAGAGGAAATTATGGAGGCAGAGTGATTGTTTTTTTTTTTTTTTTTTCAAGGGATTGTTGTTTTTGTTAATCGACTGTTTTGTTTGTTTTTTGTTAAAAGGTTTTTTTTAGTTTGTCTATTTAAATTATTATGTTGAAATTACAATAAAAAAGTGTTAATTCTATGTTGGTTGTATGTCCTTTTTTATTTTAAAGGAATTGTAATGTACATTATTCAAATTGAAGGGTGAGAGTAGGTCATATTTGCCAACATTTAAGGTAGAAAATATTGGAGTGTTGAGCATGGAAGTAAATCACTTACATCAGATTTGACATTTTTTAAGCCTTTGAATAATGAAATTATGTTTCTGAATTTTTTTATGCATTGAAATGATGTATCAGAATTTTTGAGAGGGGCCCAGCAGTAGACCTCCACTCTCAGCCTGTTAATGGCTACTCCAACTTTAAGCTGAAGCTACCCTTCATCGTAGGACGGAAGTGATGTACATCTAATCCTCCTTTGCGGTGCCATCCGTCTGACAGGCTCCTCCACCTACAGTTCCTCCTCTATCCTCGGACAGAAACCATTGGTTTTTTAATTCTCATTTGAACAGGGTACAGCACTATTTGAATGATAAGGGAATGCATAGAACATTCACAATAATTGCACATGATAAAATATGCCTTCCTGTCATAAAACAACGTCTTGACTGTTTAGATATAGCATAAGATAAATCAGCTTTGAACTTTATTAAGCTTCATGTTAATCACCATCATATAAAAAATAACTGATGTATTTTGATCGAGCAGAGAGACACCCTTCAACGACAGGTCACAGTCTGAGAGCTATACACCATAAAGTAAGACGTGACTTCCTGTGGCCAGTAGGGGGCGCTATAACATATAGGTGAATATTTGCATATAGAGATGTTCAGGCTGGGGCACAAAAAAAAGTCACTCTGCCACACCCACAGCCATTGACTTAGGAAGATTTCTTTGACAAATGTTCATCTCCAATGAGACTACTTTATGCTGAGCGATGTAGGAGTTGATTGGAGAAAAACTCTAGTTGGACAGGGGTGGGCAACATTATTTTCCTGAGGGCCATACTGACTTAGATAAGGAGGTGAAGGGCCACACATTGGTGTTTTGTGAGGTTCCAATTAAAATGAAACTCAGCCTACATAAGACAGTCCCCTTGAATGCAGAATCATTTTTTAAATTAGCCTATATCGGCCAATTGTATGATATGCAACATGATATGCATTAATAAAGGTCATTAATGAAACATGTATTGTTATAAATCTGTTCTTATAAGCATTGATGGGATGAAGAAGACATATTTTTCTTTTGACAGCACCAAAGTGTGTCTTTTATTGATAATCATTTTCACAACAGATGAAAAAAATATTAATATTCAAACGAGTTGAGGAAAATACATGGTCAGGATATACAATAATCTTTGTATACATCTTTTTCCAGATTTACTCAAATAATTGTATTTTCTAATACTTTTGTGACCATTTTAACTTGTGCACTTAACTTGAACTTTCATATCATTGCAGTGCAGTCCTGCATTACTGAATGAAGTAAAGATGAATATGAACTATTTATGAACAAACAGAATTATCTTATCAATTCACGGTTTTTACCTTGTAAAGATGAATATGAACTATTTATGAACAAACAGAATTATCTTATCAATTCACGTTTTTTACCTTGTAAAGATGAATATGAACTATTTATGAACAAACAGAATTATCTTATCAATTCACGTTTTTTACCTTGTAAAGATGAATATGAATTATTTATGAACAAACACAATTATCTTATCAATTCACATTTTTTACCTTGTAAAGATGAATATGAACTATTTATGAACAAACACAATTATCTTATCAATTCACGGTTTTTACCTTGTAAAGATGAATATGAACTATTTATGAACAAACACAATTATCTTATCAATTCACGGTTTTTACCTTGTAAAGATGAATATGAACTATTTATGAACAAACACAA
This sequence comes from Notolabrus celidotus, assembly GCF_009762535.1. NCBI lineage: Eukaryota > Metazoa > Chordata > Actinopteri > Labriformes > Labridae > Notolabrus > Notolabrus celidotus. The sequence continues at coordinate 28,768,278 of NC_048292.1, read as the reverse complement.
TTGTCTTATCAATTCACAGTTTATACCTTTGTAAACGTTTTTTGATTTGTAAATGACACCAACATGAAAAGAGTCATCTACCCATGTCATTTAGCTAATGGGAACAGTTGAGACGGTCACCTCTTTTAGCAAGATCATCAAAGTCTGGCGTCATGTCTGAAGTTGAAATGCGCAATACAGACGACAGATGTTTATCCGTCAGCCGTGATCTGTAACGTGATTTGTTGTAGTTCATCACAGAAAAAGTTTGTTCGCACACGTAAGTGGAGCCAAACAAAACAAGCATCCTCTGTGCGTGCCTGCGCATGTTTGGAAACTGCGATTCCTTCAGTGAGCAGTAGAAGTGGTCCAGTGTGGATGTAGTGAACTTTTCTTTGAGAGCAGGGTCGCACTGAATGTCAATCAGTTCTAGTTGCACATCCGCGGGCGCTTTCTCCCTGTCAAATGAAAAGGGAGAGGACACCAGGTCCAGTTCATGTTCAATCTTAGCGAAGTCGGAGAAACGCTGGTTGAACTCGGAATGGAGATCTGTGAGAGTACTGCTGTAACCACATCCATGGTATCCAGCGTTGGGAAATGTGTGAAGCACTTGTTGGTCATTTGTTGGGAAAAAAGGGTCAGCTTGGCTTTGAACGCTTGCACGAATGAATACAGCTCATGCACAAACATATTCTTCCCCTGCAACTTCAGATTGAGGTCGTTCAGATGGCTCGTTACATCCACTCCGAATGCAAAGTCACACAACCAAGCGGGGTCTTGCAAGTCTGCAAACTCGTCAGCTTTACCAACAGTCTCCAGAAACGTCCATATCTCGCCTCTCAAATCCCACACACGGCGAAACACCTTGCCCAGGCTCAGCCAGCGAACATTCGAGTGGTACAGCACGTCTGTGTGTTCTGTCTCACTTTCCTCCAGTAACTGGATAATCTGGCGGTGGTTAAGCCCTCGAGCCCGGATAAAGTTCACAAGTTTCACCACTGTTTTCGCGACATGGTCAAGTTGTAACAGATTTACACAGGGCTTCCTGGTGAATTATGCAGTGTAGAAAGATCAAATCTGAGTTTGGGCTCTCCTCTCTTACCCGGTCCTGTATCCTCCGCAGGAGACCGACGTTCTTCCCGTGAGGTTCCGGGATCCATCAGTGGTCACATTCAGCAGTTTAGTCCATGGCAGGTTCAGTCTCTCCAAACATCCTGACACCTTGTCGTATAAGTCCGATCCCCTTGTTGTCCCCCTCATCGACTCCATTGCAAGAAATTCCTCCACTATTTCAAATCTGTCATTTATCCCTCGAATGAAAATAAGTAGCTGGGCGGTATCTTTGATGTCCGTGCTCTCGTCCAGCGCGATGGAAAAGTATGTGACGTCCTCTGCCTTCTTTGACAATTCACCGGACAACTCTTCATCAATTACTTCAACACGCCTGGTGACTGTGCGACGAGACAGACTGACGTTTTCAAACTGGGCTTTGTTCTCAGGGCACAGTATGCTAGCCGCCTCTACCATGCAGTCTTTCAAAAATTCCCCGTCAGAGAACGGCTTGCTCTGTTTCGCAAGCTTGTGCCACAGCATGTAACTCACTTTCGTTGCCGATTCTTGGATGGTTGTCTGCTTTGTAAAAATATTCTGCCTGGCAATTAAATTGGAAGATAATTTCGCGGCTTTTTCTGCTCTATTTGTAAGTCCACTCTTGATTAAAAACACGACATTCAGAGTCCACTTTCCTCTTCTTGGAAGTATGCATCATCACGTAGTGCTCTGCAGCTTATTCATCCGCTAATGTAAACATTAACCTTTGACACTGACACTGTCAATTTGGGGGTCTTAGTCCAATCTAAATGTAGACAGCGCCCTCTGCTGGAACATAAATAGTAGTACAGGCTCATTGCAGTGATTTATCTCGGGATTCATAGACTTTTATTATTTTTTCTTTTCTTTTCCTATTTCTCTGAGGACGTTGTGGGCCGGCTCGAGACGGCCCATGGGCCGTATATTGCCCATGTCTGCTCTAGGACATGTAATTTTCTGACACTATTCATATGAGCAAAATGTTTATAGAGATGAGTTAATGCAGGAACTGGGATAGACATGTTTAATTTCTGTTTTGTGTTATTATTATTATTATTATTTATATATTTTAAATAATTATTATTTTTTATAGTGGCACAAATGCATATATCATTGTACATTAATGAAACCACAGCGTACACAATACTGTATTTCATGCCCTAATTTCATATTATATGATAATACTAATCACACTTTTGTCATTTTGTCAATAAGTCCAATTCTTTTCAGAAATAAAAGGTATTATTTTATTTTAGGTGTTTTATTTTGACATTTTCCTCTTCAAGTTTCGAGTTTCCTGTTCCTGTTTCCTCTCAGGAGCTTCACCAAATGAATGTCTGTAGCTGTGTCTCAATTCAGGGGCTGCATCCTTCGGAGGACGCAGCCTACGCGGTCTTCGGAGGTGAGTCCTTCGGAGGCACGTTCGAGGGCCGCATTAACCGTTGTGAAATGAGACGGTCTGGCCTTCGGAGGATTTCCGGGTTGCGTCACCAATTGTTCGCGCCCTCACCTTTACGTCAAGGTTTCTGCTGTCCGTAGATGCTACATGAAGTCAGTGCTAAAAGCTGACAGGAGATTTGAAAATATGACTATGTGATGTGAATGTTGTCATACACCTTTTCAGAAGTGTTGATTTTCTCTTTGCCAGCTCTGAAAAACAAAACATCTTAAAAAACATAGTAGCTTCAATATCATCATCCATGTCTGTATACACTTTGTATTTTATTTTCAGGTTTTCCCATTTGTTTTGGCCTGCTGGCCAAGACACATGTTGTTAAATAAACACACATATGTGTGTAAATACTGTATATATACATATATTGTGTGTGTATATATATATATATACACACACACCATTCAGTATGTTCTCAGAAATATGACATTTTAAAATTCTGCCTGAGAGGCTGTTCATATTCAATCATCCTAAAAATAAAAACTTGTATGTCCAGCAAATTTGGTGAAATCTGAACTGATGTATGAAGTAACTGTTAATTACCATACCTTAACTAATGATGTATTAAACACGTTGTCATTACATGAAGTCAGACAGGATCATTAGTTCATGGTGAACAACAGGAATTACTTATTAATTCATACAGAAATTCATCATGAGTCATGCATTACTTCAACATGACTTCAGCATTATTTCACTAAGAAAACTGATCCATTATTATAAAGTGTTTCCATAATTATTGACTAACCTCCATCTAACAGTGGCTGAATGTTTCACACCCGTAATGATCGTTCTGATCCCTCAGGTTTATGAATCTCTCTGTTTGATCCTTGCTCCCTAAAAAACAAAAGAAATGTAAAGCACGTTTTGTCATGTCAATAGACACAAGGATTCTTATATGGCGTAATAACAATAATAATACAAATTGTAATAATCCTGAAGTCAGCTCAGTATTCAATGCAAACCTTTACCTACAGTTTAACAGTCTGGAAATAACGCAGGGCTCACAACCTCATCTAAAGTTGGTCATCTTAGTCCATTTATATGTAATATGAAGTATAACAGTCTAGTCCCGTGGCTACATGTTAGCATTACTAACGTCACGTATTTTAACAGAAACATTAAAGTGTTAAGGTCCCTTGAAGCTTCACATATCTGGCGTTGGATGTTCAAAAGAGTAAAACCCAAATACTTACATTTAAAAGTGAATTCCACTCAGTCTCTCTCTTCCCCGCTAGGTGCCGCCATATTGGATAGTAATTTTCATGAATGAGCAGCGGCGCAAAGGATCTTGGGATGTATGAGGCCGCGAAGGATAGTAGCGATGTGTCCTTCTAGAACAGGGAAAAGAAGGCCGCATTTGTGGGCTGCATCCGGGTGTTTTTGAAGGAGCCTTCGAAATGGGACAGCCTTCGCGCAGCGTTGTGACGTAATCGGCCTTCAAAATGCAGCCTCAGGAGGATGCAGACCCTGAATTGAGACACAGCTTCTGAGTTCAGTGAGAGGATCATCCTCAGGTGTGTGTGTGTGTGTGTGTGTGTGTGTGTGTGTGTGTGTGTGTGTGTGTGTGATTGGTTCTGATTGGGACCAGGTGTGAGAAGCTTATATTAACCCTGGGCTCCTGTGCACTGTGCTGACTCATTAGCTCACCTTCAGAGGTCCTGCACTCTCTGCCCAAAGCTAGAAGGCAGAATAATACCATCTCTCAGACGTTGTAGATTATTGTGTCGGGCCACATGTGCTGTCATCAACCTCTTTTATCAGACTCTTCAGACCTGATGAAGTGTCAGAGGCTGAGGTGGCTGTGTCAACCTTTTACTGCATGTCTTATGTTTAAGAACCTCATGAACATGTTGGCTCACTCTCAGAGAGTCTGTTATGGTGTGTTCACACCAAACACAAAGAAATGTAGAGACACGAATAGACGCGAGTAGTGGTCTGGCGCCACAAATCACAGAAATTGAGCAATTGGTGTTAGTCGCACGAATGACATGAATTCATTACAATGTCATGTGAATTATAATTATTTTATTTTAGTCTTATTTTGATAGTTTGATGGTTTTCACCTGGATGGGCAGGTAAGATAGGAGGGGCGGACACAGGGAGAGGTGAATGTTGTTGTTTTTTTCACCAGAAGACGTTAGAGCACGAGGACACTACAGACTGTTTAATGAGAATCTATCTTGTTTAATATGACTTCAGAGAATCTGAAGTTTTTACTGGACATTTAAAATGTGTTTGATCCTGTACGATCCGCTCTCCTCCAGCGCCGTGGCCGGTTTGATTTTCAGTTTTGATTTTAGTAAATTGACGAGGTCTGACTGCCACTGCAGTGAGATTCTGATGAAATCCAGCCGGTGTGTGTGTGGAGATTAATTTATGAATGAAGTCACAGCGCTGTGTGACGTGTGTAATTGCGCGCCGCGCTTCAGTTGATGAGGGGACGCGCTCAGAGATTCTGCTGCACTGGGATCACTGCTGGTGTCCAATAAACTAACAATAAATCAAACAACTTAATAACTTTGGTTTAGTTATTTTAGTCACTAATATTACCATTACACTAACACAGTAAAGTGATGAACGGTCTCAGTAACTTTAGCATCTCTCTCACTTCTCTGGGTTCATCCTGTACAGATGTCTGTTAAAGTTTGAGCTGGTCTCTTTCCTTGATGGGTCTCTTAAATCTCCAACATGTCTCTCTGCTCTCATTTACTGTGAAATCTTTGAAAGTAAAATGCACGGCTGGTAGCGTCTTTTAATCCTGGCAGACGTCACGTGAACATGCAGGCGAACACTCATGCCAACCCTCGCTCTGAACGGAATACATTTTATGAAACATACAAAATCTAACATGAACATTAAAACAGTCTGGATCAATATATAAGCCCGAGTCCTCCTCTCTATCATCCGGGTCCTTTTGCAGTCGATGCTCGAGTCCGACCCCAAGTCCGAGTCATCAGCGCTCGAGTCCAAGTCAAGTCACGAGTCATCAGCGCTCGAGTCCAAGTCCAAGTCACGAGTCATCAGTGCTCGAGTCCAAGTCCAAGTCACGAGTCATCAGTGCTCGAGTCCAAGTCCAAGTCACGAGTCATCAGTGCTCTAGTCCAAGTCCAAGTCACGAGTCATCAGCGCTCTAGTCCAAGTCCAAGTCACGAGTCCTGCAAAACGTGACTCGACTCGGACTCGAGTCCGAGTCCTGGACTCGAGTACTACAACACTGGTTCAAACAGACCGTTTAATAAAGGTCTGGTGGATTTTCTCTCTCTCTCTCTCTCTCTCTCTCTGTCTCTCTCTCTCTCTCTGTGAGTGAGTACAGGGGAAGCTGATCTCAGAGAGGCAGTGATGAATGGAGACTGAAGCTGTACCCTCTGACTCTTAAAGAATCAGACTCATGCGTGCTGATATCCTGAGCCCCACGCTGGTTCCCCTGCTGGGAACACCTGCTGTCTCTGCTCTGTGAACAAAAACACATGGTCCAGATCTACAGGAAGCATGAAGAACAGCATCATGTCCTCACCTGTGCAGTCTGACATCAGACGCCGTCAGAATCAAAGGAGCACAAGGCGCTAGCTTGACCAATGCTATAGAGGCTAACAGCGATCATTCAATAAACAGATGAACAGAAGCTGTCTTTATCAAGTCTTCCTGTGTTCATTTGTTAATCCATCTGTTCTCTTTGTTTAAAGCCATCAAGACCCCCCCCCCCAAAAAAAAACTCACTTCCACACTGTTCAATCTCACAACACTCCGAGCCGTAGCATCTCGTTGTCTGCTGCTACCACGCCTCACTCTCCTCCAAAGGGCCGTGTTTTTATCTTTTATTATCAAAAATAACATTTCAACATATAGTCACTCAACAACATTAATAATCTTACTTACATTAACAAACAGAAAAACATTTCACATACAACCCCGGACAAAAACCCCCTGAAAAATAAAAAGAAGCTCTACTTCTAACAGATCCTACAAAGAGAGTAAAGCAAACCCTGAACCACCCTCCTATACAACAAGTCACCCTTCAAAACATCAAATCAATAACACTAATACAAACTCCCCTTATTTCCCATTTTATCTGAGAATATAAATACACTGAACTAAAATCTAAACTTAACACTTTAGTTTCTGCTCCCATGTTTCATGAGCTGAACTCAAAGATCTCAGACTTTTTCTACGTACACTGAAGGACTATTTCTCTCAAATATTCTTCACTAATGTGTCTAAATCTGTGTTAGTGAGCACTTCTCCTCTGCCCAGAGAATCCATCCACCTCACAGGTGTGGCATATCAAGATGCTGATTAGACAGCATGATGATTGCACAGGTGAGCCTTAGGCTGGCCTCAATAAAAGGACACTAAGGCTGTTTCTGAAACTGCCTGCTACATACTACTTACTAATGTAGTAGGCAGTACTACATACTGCGTTTGAATTTAGTCTGTAGTATGCAGTCCCTCCAGGAAGTTGCGATTTCGCGATCGCAACTATCAACACAAATTCAACCAATCAGCGTGATTTTTCTTGCAGCCTTGCAATTTTTTACAATCACCGCAACTTTCCTGCAAATTTGACCAATTATCTTAATCTCAGCCCCTGTACGTCATCGGTTTAGTCATCAATTTGACTTCCTTGGAACATAAACGTAAGTCCTCACTTGATCGGCACTTTTCAACAATAAAACACGCACAGAGAACGGGTGAAAAGAGAGAGGACAGCAGGCAGGACAAGTGACCATGACAACGTTGTTATTTATAGATTGAGGGGCTCAGTGTTAGCTTGGTCTCTACCTGCAGCAGGTGTGCTTTATGAACCAGCTCTCCTCACCTCCATGCATCTGTCTCATCTTCATTGATGATTTTTACCCCCGGTGTGTGTTAGTGACAAAGACACAACCGGGGGACGTCTGTTTAATATTTGATGTTTGACATTGTTGCCGTGGTTACCATAAAAAGCTCTGCATCTACAGCTTGATTTAATCCAGTTTGGTGAAACATCAGACACATTCAGTAAGTTTTGATCAACTCCTAGTCATCAAAGATGCAGATTAATTTCAGAGTGCCGTGAACTGACTGTGCATCAGTCGCTGCGAGGTGCATTCAGGGACCGTCGTAAATGTGCAATATAGTCCTTTCATGGCATTTTACTGTGAATCAAGAGAATCAAAATACAGTAAGTGGCCACATCAAGAATGTTTTCTAAAAACAACTGTAATTTAGAATATTTACTTTCCCCTGAGATGTTATTAGGGAAAAAAGAAAAAAATAATAATTGCAACTTTCACCGCAATTTTTTCAAAAAGCTGTCGCAAATTCAGGCTTTTTGGGCCGCAACAATCACAAAACAATCCCGCGAAATCCTGGAGGGACTGAATATGACTGTTCTGAGATTCCAAGCTCCCCGAACTGGAGACCCTCCTCCCGCCGGCTGCGCCTTGAGATCCTGTCCATAAAGATTACAAACAGGATCGGTGAGAAGGGGCAACCCTGGCGGAGTCCAAGTCAAGTCAACTTTATTTATATAGCACATTTAAAAAGAACCAGTGTTGGCCAAAGTGCTTTACAAGGTAAAGTAAAAATTACATGAAGACAACAATAAACAACAACATAACAGGATATTAATGTCCTCTTCACGAGGAGAAGGCCAAAGAGAAGAGTTGGGTCTTCAACAAAGATTTAAAACATTCAACAGTTGGGGCCGATCTTAATTGGAGTGGCAAGCCATTCCAGAGCTTGGGGGCCGCTGCTGCAAAGGCTCGGTCTCCCCGGGTTTTAAGGCGACTTTTAGGCACATCCAGGAGCAGCTGGTTTGTTGACCTCAGTGCTCGGGTTGGGTTGTGAACATGGAGAAGATCAGCCAAGTAGGATGGTGCCAATCCATTTAGGGCCTTGTACGTTAAAAGTGCAACTTTAAAATCAATTCAGTGATGGACTGGGAGCCAGTGGAGAGCACGCAGCACAGGTGTGATGTGCTCCCTCTTTTTCCTGCCAGTCAGGAGGCGAGCAGCCGCATTTTGTACAAGCTGCAGGCGCTGAATGGACGCCATGTCTAAGCCCACATACAAAGAAGTCCAACACACACCGAGAACGCGTCCGACTTTGTGCCAAGTATGCGGACACAACTCTCACTTTGGTCGTACAGGGACCGGATAGCTCGCAGTAGCGGCCCCAGAACCCCATACTCCTGCAGTACCCCCCACAAGAGCCCCCGTGGTACACGATCGTAGGCCTTCTCCATCGGACACTAGAGATTCCCCCTCTTTCTTACCGTTTTCCCCTGTGACAGTCTTTCTGTGTTTCAGTCCTTTCCCTCCTCCCCTCCGCCGCAGCGCTCCGCCGGCTCCTTTTTGTCCTCTCTCTGCTTCGCCTCCACCTCCCTCCACGCTCCCGTCCTCGTTGTCCTCTATCGGCTCCACACCTCCCGCCTCTCCGGTCTCCTCTGCTCAGGGCTGGTATCGGTCACCTAGGGATGGGTACCTTTCACATTTGAACCGATACCCGGTACCGATACCCGGTACCTGGGAATCGGTACCGGTACTCAACGGTACCAATTTTTGGTACTTTTGTGTTTTTATGTGGTAATAAATGTTAATTTAAAAAGAAAATCTCATATTTGTTGAATTGAACATATTTATTTAATTTAACATGAATGAACAGAAACAGGATTATATAGGTGATTAGATATATTAGCTGACACGTGCTCGTGGCGTCTGATTACTCTTTCGGGAGTTTATCAATGAACACACGTGAACGCCTGCAGACGGGAAACAGTCAGTTCTCCGTCTCTTTATAATAACAGGACACACAACTTACTTGTTGGGCATTCACGCACACAGGAACCGTTATAAACAGGGCAGGTAGTCTGAGCCAGAGGGTCAGTTTCAACCATAGACTGTATAAAATAAACTGAATCCTGCTACAGTTCTGCCTCTCGTTGAGTGCGTGCGCCCGTCAGCTGGAGGCTCCGTTTGGCGTGCTCCCGCGCAGAGAGCAGAGACGTCCACCCGATCAGTCTCTGACTTTATTACAGGGTGAAAGTATGGAAACTCGCCTCCTATTCCTCTCCCTCACAGTCACAGGGATGCGTTCAGGTACCGAAACATGGTACCGTTTGATTTTACGTGAGTCGGTACTCGGTAGTACCGACGGAATTCGGTCGGTACCTATAAAAGTACCGAATTCGGTACCCATCCCTACGGCCACCTCCCTGCTCCTCGCATTCTCCTTCTCCCTCAGCTGCTGCGCCTTCCTCTCTGCGCTCCCTCCTCTCCTCCTGGACGCACTCCTTTGCGTAATGGCCCTGCTCACCACAGCGGAAGCACCTAAAGTCCGGGCAGTCCCTGTAGATATGTCTCTGCTTTATGCAAAGTCGACAGACCCTCACCTGTCTGTCATGTATCACCCTGAAGGTTTCGACTTCCTCCAGGGTAGCGAATCTTGTTGAATACGGCAGCGACTTCACCTCCTCATTAAACTTCACTTTTAGGAAGCGCGTCCCGTCCTCCACCTCCGTTCCAGGCCACATCCTCCTCCTCACGCTTGTCACAGGTCTCACTCCCCACTCTGCCAACCTGTCAAAAATCTGCTGATCAGTTATATAAACAGGCAGACTTCAAAATGAAACCACCAGTTCATCACAGTTTATTTCCCTCGCCGTGATCAAAGTGTCTCCCAGTTTTATCCCTTCTAACAGATGTTTTTTCCCGTCCTCCGTCTCCATTGTTATCTCAAGCCTTCCCGGCCCTCTGTCGACAACCAACAATAACTCCACAGTCATGACTCCATCGATTCGCACGTCAAAATCGTGTGTAAACGAGTGCTCAATACGCCAGAGTGAGGGGGGGCTCCCACGCCACAGCTGTCTGTTGTCATCAAACAGAATACAGTGGAGGCTGGCTTGACTGCAGTAACAAGGCTGAGCTCCAGGACATTGAATGGGGAAGTCGGTTAAGCTAAAGGGGGCAGAGCTAACTTCCTACTACAACAACCGATAGCTGGATTCAAGTGACAGACAAAGTTTTCACAACTCACCACATAATCCTCCTCACTCTCTGTCCTCACAGTGAGCTTCTGTTTATTCCTGATCCCATAAAAACAGGTAGTGTCGAGAGGGGTCCAGCTGCAGACCTCCACTCTCAGCCGGCTTAACGGCTCCTCCACTGTGAAGTGGAAGTTTACTGACACCTCCACTGTGGGACGGAAGTGAAGTAATTCTAATCCTCCTTTTTTTTTTTTTATTAAAAATAAATAATGTAATAACAAAATCAATTTACAAAACATTGTGGCAAAAATCCTTCACAATCTCTTTTGTAATGAACAGGTGCAAATAGTGCATTTAAACAAATATATATCTCTTAGAAAAAAGTAACTCTAGAGTCCGTATAAAGTGCAGTCTGAAGATGACATCCAATCATGAAATAAGAAAGAAAGGGAGAAAAAAAAGAACAAAAAAGCAAACAACACAATGCTAGGACTTTCTTTGCAGATCATATTTGTTAATCAAGTTGAACAATTTCATAGCATGTGTGCTGTCAATTATTTTAAGGGCTTTAGTGAAGGAGAGAAACTCATTGTAAAACATATGAAACCTAGGCTAGGTTTAAGTAGAATGTTGGTATGGAGGTTCCCACCAATTTCACAGAGTTTGGGGAAGCTGCACGGAGATAGAGTCAAAGTGTCCCATATATTCCAGATGAGGGAATCTCCGCTGGTCCATACGTCACACAACACACGTCACCGGGGATCTGCACACTGATTGATTGACTTTTTGAAAAGCGGCGGTCCAGACAGCATTTCCAGAGCGCTCCTCTGTGTCATCTCCCGTCCTTTTTCCTTCCATTGTGTTCAGTCAAAGATTTAAATTTTGTTTTCAGTTGAATTGTTCATGTTATAGGTCACATTAAAGGTGGAAAAAGTTCTGACATGATTTATCTTGGTCTCGTTTTTTTACATCACAAACCTGGTATTTTAACAGGGGGGTGGAGACTTTCACTATCCACTGTATGTTGGAATTCAGGCGGCAGCATCAGACTGGCAAATTGTCCATGGATTCCAGGGAGATTTGAATTGTTTTTCAACGCAAGTCTGTTAACCCTTTGAGGAACAAACGGTTTGAACATCATTGAAACTGGAATCTTGCATAATAACACAATAAATCAGGTCTGCTGAAGCTCTTAAAGGTGACACATCACGCTTTTTTCATCAATATATATTGGTCTAAGAGGTCCCCAAAACATGTCTTTAAAGTTTATGCTCAAAAAAACACTCTGAAATCAGATTTTGGTCTGCCTGAAAAGCCCTCTTCTTCAGCCCTCCTCAGAACAGTCTGTTTTCTCTCTGACCACGCCCCCTCAGGAAGTGGATGTCCCTCGGCTGTCCAGTACGTTGATCTAATGTTTACATGTTGGCTGAATATACACGGCTGCTCAGAGATCGCTTTACTTCAACCCTCTGAATCTGATCCAGAATCTGATCCTGACGGAGAGGCGCCTGCAGCAGGACCTTTCTGAACGATTGGTCATAGATTTAGTGTTTCTTGTTGTTTTATTTATCAGTATGTAGACGTGTGTCTTGGTACACAGCTACGAACATGTAGCTATGTGGCTATGCTAACTAGCGCTAGCACTTACTCCCCTCAACATTCTACACACAATACTCCATAATGACAAAGTGAAAATGTTTTGTTGAAATGTTTGCAAATTAATTAAAAATAAAACACTCGTATCGCATGTGCATAAGTATTCAGACCCTTTACTCAATACTAGTGATGGCGAGATGAAGCCTCATGAGGCATCAAACCACTTGAGCCAATTGGTTCGAGAAAGGGTTCATTACTCGAAGCTTCATGTGCACACGACACCACCTACTGGCCAAGTGTATAATCACAGGCAGCTGGATCTTAACCACATGTGTGATGCATTGAATTTGTGTGTCTGTTATGGGAATTACTATGAATTACAAAAAATGTATGACCAAATAATTCATCTACATAAATGATCATATATGTGTATGATAAAATATATTTTGAATGTATGCTGTGTGTAAATGTACCACAAATGGTAGTATCATATGATATGGCAGGTTGTGTAATAATGTTTTTCTGTCACTTTAGGCAGAGGATAGTGAAAGTGCTTGTGGAACTAGGAAGAAGGCACTGAATATGCTTGTTACTTGGACAATGATGTACAGGGGAGATTTTATTCATTGTTATTTAGAAATAACATTTTCTCAACAGTTTGGGGTTTTAACCTGTTCCTTTTTTTGGACACAACTTCTCCTGCCTTGGAAAATACCCTTTCACAGGGTACGGATGATGCTGGTGTGCATAAAAATGAATGAGCAAGACTATAGAAATTTGGGTACAACATTTTTTGCCTCTCCCAGTATTCAAGAGGGTTTTCCAGCCTGCTGATATTGGGCTCTGCAAGGTAGCGCTGAACCTCCACAGTGGCATCTGCTGTGACATTTTGAGAACTTCTTGCCTCCATGACACTGGCGTCCAAACGATGCCACAGTTTGCTACCTAAGAGGAAACCACAGATCATGTTAGTAAGTGTTCTAATATGAATAATTGATCTCAAAATGTCAAATAATAGATTACCTCCAGTGACATCATGAGAGGTAGAAGCCTGGGGGATTTCCTCTCTGCTGTGTACCGAGCGTCTAATGATGGCACACTCAGAGGTTAGACGTTTTATTGCTTCAGCAGCTTTTGTCTGACTGAAGAATCCTATGACCTTAAATCGGGGGTCCAGGAGTGTTGCAAGGGACATGATGCTCATCGACTGCAAAGTGTAAAGCCTCTCCCGGAGTAGCCTGATGAGCTGCTCTCCCATCTGGACTACCACTGCAGGTGCTGGCTTTATCACCTCCTCCTGAAGCATTTGCTCCAACATTTTCAAGAGGGGTACGATTTTGGAGGCAGACACGTTTTCTTCTGCTGACAACTCTACAGTGGCATCATAAAAGGAAGACAGCAAAGCCAGACACCCTGTAACAATGTTAAATTCATCTGATGTGAAAAAGGCCAGGTCATGTTGTAGCCCAGCTAACACTGCTCCTACTGGCTCCCTCAGCTCCACCAAACGTTGCAGCATCAAAGAAGTGCTGTTCCACCTGGTCTCCACTTCTTGCATCAGCTTCTTTTGTTCCATCCCCAGATGGAACTGCACTTGTGTAAGCTTCTCCTTTAAAGATACAGATGAGTAGGCCATGACATCACTGCAGTAGGAACACAGACACACTATTAGCGTTATTATAAACTATAATAAAGGGGAGGAGCATACCTTAGCAGTGGTGCTGCTTCTAAAGTAGCCAACCAGCTTCCTTGCTTTGGCCCGGATGCCAGAGACCACAGGGTGCTGGTCAAGCGCCTTCTTCCCCACCAGATTCAGTGTGTGTGCTATGCAAATATGGTGCCGAAGCTTCAGCTCTTTCACACACGCAACCATATTGGGAGCACCGTCAGTGACCATACATGTCACCTTATTAGAAATTCCCCATTCCTCCATCATGGAGGCTTTCACACAAGCTATATTTTCAGCAGTGTGCGATTGGGGGAATGCCTGCACTCCCAACAGCACTGAATCCAGCCTGGTGTTCTCTCCCACAAAATGACATGTCACAGCCAGGTAGGCATCCATGTGGATGGATGTCCACATGTCTGATGTAAGGCTAACAGCAGCCGCCTTTTCCACTTTAGCCTTAGCCTTCTCCTTAGCTGTCTCATACTTTGCCTCCACCATGGCCTTCAGAGCCTAAAAGAAAACATATACAGTGCTGAATTGTGAGACATACAATAAAGGACTCATTTGTTTCATGCATGCACCCATACATACCTGCCTTGTAGGGAGAATATAATTGGGATCCAGTTTGGACACAAATGTCCGAAATCCAACGTCATCAACAACAATGAAGGGCTGTGTGTCCTTCACTATCATGGAGACGAGGGCTTCATCCAGCTCTTCATCCTGGTTAAAAGAGAATAAATACAGTGTCTGTTACCTGTCTTTTTTTGCACAATAAACAAAAGTCAACATAGAAAAATTGTGATAGTGCGTTTGTAATATTGTAATGACTTACCTTGGCTGGGTAAAGCTCTAGTTTCCTCCTTATTCTCATGCAAGGCACGGTAATGCCTTAGCATGGATGAGGTGTTGTTATTGTACCCCAACTCCTTGGAACACAATAAACACCTCACCTTTGAATTAAATAAACAGTGAAAAATACAGTTCTTAAAAGCAAACCTAATACACCTGAAATAATGTTAGATTTAGCTTACCTTATTAGGAGTAATCAAATCAAAGTCAGCTAGTAGTCTTAGCTTAAAGAAGCTTGTTTTAACAATAGAGCTTATCTGCCTGCCTAAGACAAGCATTGTAAGTTATTGATATTATCAAACGGTAATAGTTACAGATTTATGGGTTAAGTTAGTATTCAACATGTACTTATATTGATTTGACTATATTTACTAATACATATTTATATAAATTGCATGATTTCACTCTCTGAATTACCTTGTAGTCTTCAGCAATTATGTTTTTGTCATTTACAACATCAAAGGCGCCCTTCTGTTTGAAAAGCATTTGTAGATTTTTGTAGTGCTTCTCAACATTTTCCTCACTGCAAGGACCACAAAAAACTACAAATGCACTTTTAAAGGACATCATCCATCTCTTTTAGACTGGAGCAACACGCAAGGAGTCCAAATGTATGCATCCCCAGCTTGTAGTGTTTTGGTATTCTGGAAAGAAAGCAATCACAAACAGTTATTTTAGTTGTTGTTCTTTTTTCATTTTGATTATAAGTTGAATTTCTGAAAGACATATAAAAAAAAACAATCATACTTTAAAAAATAAAACATACTGCTTTTTGCACAGATCCTTTGCGTTCTTCATAACGTGACTGAGACATCTGTGCAGAATCGGGAGGTCAAATTTGGAGTTGGGATGCTGTCCTGTGATAAGACATAAATACTTCTGTAAGAGATCTTCAAGACTTGCTCTGCAGAAGGTTATTGAAATGGACCGCATTAGCACGATGGAGCCATCACATATGATCATCACAGGCCTTCTGTTGGCCCGGCTCCCATACATTCTGATGAGGTCTGTTTAAAATGCTTGAAGGAAGTAAGTTATAGATGCTGTGGTGTGATCAAGTGGGATATATGTTGCAACAGCAAGTGCTGAGGCTCCTTTTATTGAATTTCTGACAACCAGCCCATACACACAGTATGGCTTGCTGCTTGCACTCTCTCACTGAACTAAACTGCCTGTGGCATCCAAATAAACAATGTTCCCCTTGGATCTGTCTAAAAACACAGACAGTGTTTTTTGGACCACAGCATTATCCCTTTTGGCTCCATCAACACCTTTTGTAGAACCTCATCATCTTTTCCAGTTTGCTCCTTCAGCATCTCTTGAAGGCTTGTTAATTCATTTGAATGTGGTCGTGTAATTGTACTTTGGGCCAAAGCAATGTTTTTCAAAACTTCTTTTGAAGGTGCATTGTCTCTGCAACCAGATTCCATTACTTCGTCTGGAATTTTTAGCAAGGACTCCAAATACAGGGTCCTTGGTCATTTGGATTCAAGCTGTTCTGCTGAAGATTTTCAAGCATGTGCTCTTACTGGCCGTCTTTTTATTTCTTCTCTGCTATGCCACACCTCTCCTGTGAAAGTCACACCTGCCTGTAAGACTTTTTTCATCCCTGACCTCTACGTTAATGGTTACATTGCAGTCTTCAAATCTGCAGTAACATGTTGACCTGAATAAGGTAGTCTGTATTCTCTCCCCATGTACTCAAAACTAATCCCAATCATTCTCCCATCACCATCATCCACACACGTCTTCACTCTCTCAATCACTCCCCTCCTCACTAAAATAGCCACCCCTCTTGCTCTCATCCCACCATTATTCACAAACACTTGTCCCATCCATACTCTTTCAACCTCCCTCACACACTCCTCATCCCAATGTGTCTCCTGAATACAAACAATGTCAGTCCCACATGTGGTCAGCGCCTGCTCCCACCTCTCCCGTCCCCTCAGCCCATTACTATTGGAGGAGATCGACACCATTACATACACAAAGACAAAAAACATTATTAAGCTGGTTTGAATTTGGCCTTGGCCCCTCTCTTATCTTTGCTCCCGAGGGGTCTCTTTCTATTCTTGATGACATCATTGATATCTCCCCCCTCGCTGTCAGAGGTATCACACAATACAGACTCCCCGAGTGTCCCCTTTTCCTCCCCTTTCTTACCTTGTCCCCTCGCGACAGTCTTTCTGTGTCCCAGTCTCTGTCCTTCTCCCTGTCCTCCCTCCTCCTCTCTGGCATCCCGCTGCTCCGTCTCCGCCGTGCTGCTGCGCCCCTCGTGCGCCCTTCCTCCTCGCTCTGCTTCACCTCCACCTCCCTCCACGCTCCCGTCCCCGTCATCCTCCATTGGCTCCACGCCTCCTGCCTCTCCTGTCTCCTCTGCTCCGGGCTGGTCACCACCATCTCTCTGCACCTCTCCGTCTCCGTCTCCATCAGCTGCTGCGCCTTCCTCTCTGCGCTCCCTCCTCTCCTCCTGGACGCACTCCCGCGCGTAATGTCCCTGCCCTCCGCAGCGGAAGCACCGAAAGTCCGGGCAGTCTCTGCGGATGTGTCCTGGCCTGATGCAGAGCCGACAGACCCTGACCTGCCTGTCATGAATGACCCTAAAGTGCTCCATGCCCTCCAGGGTCGAGAATCTTGTTGAGTAAGGGAGCGACTTCACCTCCTCATTAAACCTGACTTTCAGGAAGCGCGTCCCGTCCGCCACCTCCGTTCCCGGCCACATTCTCCTCCTCACACTGGACACCGGCCTCACCCCCCACTCTGCCAACCTGTCAAAAATGTCCTGATCTGAGACATAGACAGGCAGACTAAAAAATGACACCACCAGCTCATCATTGTTAATTTCTCTTGCAGCAATCAAGGTGTCCCCCAGTTTAATACCGTCCAGGAGTCGATTTTTCCCCTCCTCCGTCCCCATCGTTATCTCCAGCCTCCCTGGCCCTCTCTGGCGACAACCGACCACCACACCACAGTCCTTCTGGATTGCCCCTAGGACCTCCATCGTTGTGAGCGTGTCCTCACCCTCCACCGTGGCAAAGACTGTCAAAACTTTCTGGAAGTCCGCCACGTCAGCATTTCTAGTGCGCTCCCCATGGCTTTCTCCCGACCTCCTCCCTTCCATTGTGTTTCAAAGAAACAATACAAATAACCACCCCTAACACCAACTGGTGCCAGGGGGGTGGAAAATACACAAACTCCTCAGTAAAGAAGTCAATTGAAAAAAAAGCAACTGTCCTTTTTTTCTTTCTCCTTTCTGCACGGCCCTCCCACACACACACACACAGACTCCTCCGCTCCCGCTCCGCACATGCGCACTCGGGCGTGTTCAGGGTGGTATGGCCGTAAGCGAGAGTATCAGGTGCAAAACAGCCACTTATAGGAGGTGGGGCAGCCTGCAGCCAGAATGTGTTCTGAAATCTGGCGCACGTCTGTATCTTTGCCTCTTTTCAGTCAGGCCGCTTTTTCTGCAGAGAAATTTGAAAAAAAGAAAAAAGCTTACCGCACCTGGTATTCCCAAGCTATCTCCCTACTAAGTCCCTATCTCGACCAATGGTTGAGCGCTGTTGAGCAGAATTGAGCGCTCAACCCACCAATCATTGAGCGAGGATTTTCCTCAACGAACCAATCAGCGTCATGTCGAACGCGAACGACGAGACAGCCATAATGACAGCCGTCATTACGCTTCGGTAAGTCTAATCTTCTCTCCATCTTTTTTGTACATATTTTAGCGTACATTAAACTAGCTTGGAGCTGGTTTGAATGAATGAAAAGATTCTCTGATAATCGGGAACTTTCTGTGTTAAAAATCCCATTGTTTACATATTCACGAATTAGAATGTTCAATGGCATCATTGTTTGTATTGACAATGTAGGCTATCGCTAACCTGCCCGTAGTTCGGCATCGTATTATTGTGAGAATTTCTGCACATTGTATCACTTGTATCATCATGACAGCATGTTACCAAATTCATAAACTGTTGTAGTAAATGTGAAACAAATGATTGTCAATCTATTATGTTAGGGTGACCATATTTTGATTACTGAAAACCAGGACACTCGGCCCGGCAATGAAATACTCAAATGATACTCGAAGTTGACTCAAAGATGCCGTATAATTTCAATGGTCACCCTAATTATCATAAGGTATATGTTACCTCAGTTACCTCATCAGTAAATAACCCGACTTACTATTAACACATGAGCTATTTAGTTATCTAAAACAGGACAAAACACGATTTTTGTACAGCTCCATATTGGAAAACCTGATTAATAAATATTTGTTTATGTTGTAAAGGTTAAACATGGAGAAGAAGACACACGAGTGCAGTTTGTGCAACAAGACTTTCACTGAGAAGTCTAACCTGACCAGGCATATGAAGCTTCATGCTCCAAAGGAAATTGAGTGTGATGTGTGTGGTAAAAGCTTCACCTTCAAACAACAGCTGGACT
This sequence comes from Notolabrus celidotus, assembly GCF_009762535.1. Classification (NCBI taxonomy): domain Eukaryota; kingdom Metazoa; phylum Chordata; class Actinopteri; order Labriformes; family Labridae; genus Notolabrus; species Notolabrus celidotus. Next base: position 28,749,219 of record NC_048292.1, on the reverse strand, counting down.
CCCACCTGAAGCAGCATCTGTACCCACACATTCCTCTGTATAGACAGGGAGAGGCCAGGCTGCTGTGTTCAGATGCAGCTAAGATTGTGGCAAAGGCCCCCAGCAAAGCAGTAGACCCTGGATGGCTGGATCCCGAAAAGGCAGAGGTGGCTGCCAAGAAATCTGGAGGGGAAATGTGGAAAGGGCAGTTCGTCATCACATTCGGCAAGTATGCTGGACAGTCATTCAGATGGCTGCTTGAAAACGATGTCGGCTGGGTGGTATGGTTGCTCTCTGAATATTGCCAGAAGGGTGAGAAGAATGAGCTTCTTAAATGGCAAAAGGAGCGAATGCTGGAGTTTGTTCGAGGGTTCCCTTCTGTCACATGTCATCTTGACAAGAGGCTGGAGGTAAGATAACTGGGTTATTTCTCCTTTACCTAACATTACATTGTAATTACTGTTTTGTTTATGGACAGGACACATTTAGCACCTTCAATTGAAAACAGAAGCTTTAGACATAGTAAGAACTCATGGGAGGTGTTGAGTAAAACAGGTGTATTTTATTTTCTGCAGAAACAGGAATCAACAAAACAAAAGGTGGCTGAATCTTCTGTTTCCGAGTTACAGCAGGAACCTGGCTATGCGAGTGATGCTGAACTGTTGGCTGCTGCTGGTAATATTATGCTAAAATGAAAATCAAATAACCTTTTTAGGACAGAGGTATTACAACACATGCACTGTATATGTATACTTACACGAAAGGAATGAAAGCCGTAATCTGAGTTTAGTAAAAATAGACCATTTTCATGTAAAATAATGCAGATTAAGAAAGCTTCTTTAGAACATTACAGCCATGTTTAATCTCAGGAATGTTTGTGTTTTGTGAAATTCATTACTACATATGAAGCCATGTAGTTAATACATTTTTGTGGCTTTTCTTCTTCAGAACAAGTCCTTGACGAGTCTGAGGTGCCGGTCTCTACACAGCTTACCACCTGGGGAGAGCTTGCTCCAGCTGTGACTCAGGACTCTTCCAACAGGCCCAGCACATCTCAGGGATGGCCCTCATCCACAGCAGAGAGCTCTGCTTCAGAATCCAGTGGCATCGTGCTGGAGGGTTGGCAGAAATACTGGGAGCAGCCACTTGCATCTGCCCAAGCCCTTGGTATAGCCCCTCCTAACATCAGGTGGCTAAAATACGATGAGAGGTATGGTCTCTTTGATGGCTCATCTAAGTATAAAAACATAAAGGGTGAGATAGTGGAGAGGAAGCTCTTAAAGGAGAAGATGGAGTTCCACCCGCCTCCTCCTCCTGTATCTGTCAAGGGAGCAGTACCCAACATGATGGCCTTTTTTACCACCCCTGCCTTCTTCTGGCGGCCAGTTGGTGTGATGAAAGCCAAGATCTGCTGCCCCAACACCAACTGCCCTGCACCGCCAGGGGAATACCTGGAGAAGAAAGGCTTTGGCAGTTACGCTAGGCAAGTGTGTGGGATGATGTATAATTACACCCTGTTGACAGAGAAACTAAAATGTTCTCACTGTGAAAAGATGAGGCAGGCAGTGAGCAAGACGCACGGTGATGCAGACTGTGACGAGGAGGAGGAGGAGGAGAATTCACATCACATGCAACAGTACATGTGGTTGGCACACAGTCCCAAGATTCTGATGAACCTTGCCCCAGCCATCAGAAGCATGTTTCCTGCCATTCTGTGTGGGAAGCGTGCTATTGACAGAGGTGTCGTCACCCTGCTGAGTGACCGGCTCAATGCTGTGTCCATGAGTAAGGTACAGAGACTGCTGCAGCAGGGCCATGATGAGTGGTATGTCCAGCGGCGTGACCTTTACCAGACTCTCCTGTACGAGGCCCACACAGCTGGATCTTCATCGTCTCAGAGTGGCATCCTGTCTTTTGTGAAAGCCCCTGGTACATACACCCCTCCCCTCCCCCAGTCTCCCCTTCCATTTGCCCGTGTGCTGAGGCGTGCACACATGATCATGGAAATGGAAAGGATGCCTGTGTACCGAGCTGCCATCCTCAGTGTGACTGGAGAAATCCTCTGCATTGATGGTACCAAAAAGGTATGTATAAAATGTCACTTTGATCAGTATTATGTTATGCTAATGAAGCTCAGCTCTTGATAATCAAGTTGAGTGAGAATACTTAGTAATTCATAGACATGATGTAGACCGACTGTAAAAAATGTTAAGAAACACAATAATATGAATTTTCTGCTTTGTTTTTTAGGTCCTTAAGAAGATATATGGTGATGGCCAGGGCACCATGCAGTATGTCACCAGTGTTCTGAATGAATGGGGCCAGTTCTTGACGACGGTGGTGGTGGCAGCTGAGTCTGAGGGGTGCTACAGGCGTATGGCGAGCGGTCTGATTGCCCGGTTCCAACGTGCAAACGCTCCTGCACCAAAGGTCATATATGCAGACAACAACTGTTGTCGGTAAGTTAAATAATACCTCCATATAACTGATAATGAAATTAATAATTCAATTGATAGATGAAACAGTTAACACTAAATAGCATATTTTTAAAAGGAACACATGCTGTATCAAATGTTGATATCATTTCAGTGACAGTGGCTCATCCTTCCTGGAGACTCTGTTCAGTGACTGGGTGCAGAAGGGTACCGTGGTCAGACTGGACATCCGACACTGGCTGCACCGCTGGGATACTGTTGTGATCAAGCAGAGCCATGCCAAGTATGGGGGGTTCATGAGTGCCTTAGCAGGTGCACTGCTGGCCTACAACAAGGACGACATGATGCTCTTAGTCCAGGCTGTCAGGAGTGGCAACAAAGAATTGTACGCCTCATATTCTGACGAGGAAATGATAGCCTTCCTCAAGCCTCACCAGATCAGGTCTTACGTCAGGCGCATTACCCGTGGTGTTGACGTAAGTGCAAAATTAATCCACATATTAATTTCATGAATTAGAAGCATCACACTACAAGATGAGCCCTCATTTTATGTTGAATATATGTTACAGGAGACAGCTTCAGTGATTGAGTCCATCATTGCCGAGTTCAAGGGACCAGCAGGCCTTGATATTGATGGCATCCACCTGTTCAAGTCAACAGAGGCAGTTGATGCTCACTGGGCAATTTCAAGCAAGCATCTTAGTTGTATGCAGGTGGGTTAATGTCTTTGTTATCACGTAATCATGTGTCATTGTAAAACCATCTAAACCAATATTGCAATATTTCAAAGGACACCCGAATAACCAAGAAACTTGCAATTTGTCGTGTGTTTTACAGGATCCCCCTGGCATACAGCTGTACGTCATTGTGAAGGTGGTGGTGCTGCATGGTGTTCAGCTGAACAAGTACAGGTGCCGACGAGGCAGTAACTCCTTGGAGGGGTTGCACGCACACCTGTACAATGCCATTCCTTCCCATAGATGTGGTGTTATGCAATTCCAAGTAAGTAATAAAATGACACTTCACATTTGCCAAACATCTCTCATAGATGGGAAAAAGACTTGAACAATGAATATATTGAGGATGATTGGCAGGCAACTATATGCCTGATCAGGTCCACATCTACTTGTAACCAGCTGATACAAACTCAGTACAAGATACTCCACAGGCTGCATATTACTCCTGTTATTTTAAACAATTTTGACCATTCCATCTCTCCTCTGTGTACCAAATGCAACGTAGAAAGGGGGACATATTTCCATTACTTTTGGGAATGTAAACTGATTCTCAGATTTTGGACACTTATTTCAAAGGTAGTCAGTGGGATGTTTAAAATGAAAATTAAGAAGGAAATTGGGGTTTTCCTCCTGGGCCTTGCCTCTAGAGACCTGCATCTCACTGCATCACATAATAAGCTCCTTGAAAAACTCCTTCTAGTTGCTCGAAAGTTTATACTGCAGAACTGGATCAAAACTATCCCGCCTAGTGTCACCCTTTGGTACAGGGAGATCTTTAATGTCCTCCCTCATGAAAGGTTGGAGGCTGCTGTAAAGGTTAAGGATGAGTTATTTTTAAAAGTTTGGACACTCTCCCTAAATTACATACCTGCAGATCTGAAAAACCTGCTATTGATGGGCAGACAGTTTTCTGATAGGAACAAAACCTCCTCTGTGCAGGGACGCAGAGGATAATAGGCGGCTGATGACTGGTTAACCTTTATTCATTTGTAAATACTGCAGACTGGAAACAAAACAGAGCTGTTTTTATTTGATTTATATGTTATATACATATATGAGTATATATGTGTGTATATATATATATACATATATGAGTATATATGTATATGTGTGTACATATATATATATATATGTGTATATATATATATATATATATATATATATATGGCAAGCCGTTCAGGAAATTAATATATATGGAATGAAGTCTGAATATATGGATTGAAAGTCTGAATATATTGAATGAAACTTGATATATATGGAATGAAACTTGATATATATGGAATGAAGTCTGAATATATTGAATGAAACTTGATATATATGGAGTGAAACTTGATATATATGGAATGAAGTCTGAATATATTGAATGAAACTTGATATATATGGAATGAAACTTGATATATATGGAATGAAGTCTGAATATATTGAATGAAACTTGATATATATGGAATGAAACTTGATATATATGGAATGAAGTCTGATTATATTGAATGAAACTCGATATATATGGAATGAAGTCTGAATATATTGAATGAAACTTGATATATATGGAATGAAACTTGATATATATGGAATGAAGTCTGAATATATGGAATGAAACTTGATATATATGGAATGAAGTCTGAATATATTGAATGAAACTCGATATATATGGAATGAAGTCTGAATATATTGAATGAAACTCGATATATATGGAATGAAGTCTGAATATATTGAATGAAACTTGATATATATGGAATGAAACTCGGAATATATGGAATGAAGTCTGAATATATTGAATGAAACTTGATATATATGGAATGAAACTCGGAATATATGGAATGAAAAATCACGTCATGTATGGCCTGCGCCATCTTGTCTTTCTGGGGTGTGATCATAGGGGTGTGATTTTGTTTTCCGGTTAGACGTAGCTTTTAGTAATGCAACCATGAGGGAGGCACGAGATGTTTTCACTGCAATTTTAATTAATGAAGGGGTTATCAACCCCTTGGGTAATGCATGTGCTGTTAAGTCAATCCGTATAGGAAAAAGGAACCCACCCCTCCTCTCTATTAAGTTGGTTTCATCCAAAAGTGATGATCGGACCGTCTGCACAGAGAGACGAGAGGAACACGAAGCTGTGGGCTGCAGAAGCATTTAGGAGGGTAGTAAACAAGTGAAAATACGAAAATATTAAATATCACAGGTTATACACACTTCTACAAAGGCTAAAGATATTGCCCCTTCTTTATTCAGGTGGTTCAGTCCTCTAGCTCGCTAGCTAACTTTTGTTATGACTTGTGATAATGTAGCATCCTGTTCAATGTTAACAGGTGGAGCTCATACCTGTGTGCATCATCTGACAGTGAGTGAGTGTAATGAAAAAGTACGACCAAATTACCACAGGTTACAGAGGTAGAGGAAAATGTGTCCCCTCAGAAACACTAAAAAGAAGTGCAAAAGGTTATTTTCAGAGAGACATTAATAAAAGATGAGTTCTCTTTGATGACAATAAAACAATACGATTATAAGTGGTGTTCAGAGAACTTATTTAAGCTTTCATTCAATATATTCAGACTTCATTCCATATATATCAAGTTTCATTCCATATATTCAGAGTTCATTCCATATATATCAAGTTTCATTCCATATATTCAGACTTTCATTCCATATATATCAAGTTTCATTCCATATATTCAGAGTTCATTCCATATATATCAAGTTTCATTCCATATATTCAGACTTTCATTCCATATATATCAAGTTTCATTCCATATATTCAGACTTTCATTCCATATATATCAAGTTTCATTCCATATATTCAGAGTTCATTCCATATATATCAAGTTTCATTCCATATATTCAGACTTCATTCCATATATATCAAGTTTCATTCCATATATTCAGACTTTCATTCCATATATATCGAGTTTCATTCAATATATTCAGACTTCATTCCATATATATCAAGTTTCATTCCATATATTCAGACTTCATTCCATATATATCAAGTTTCATTCCATATATTCAGACTTTCATTCCATATATATCAAGTTTCATTCCATATATTCAGACTTTCATTCCATATATATCAAGTTTCATTCCATATATTCAGACTTTCATTCCATATATATCGAGTTTCATTCCATATATTCAGACTTTCATTCCATATATATCGAGTTTCATTCAATATATATCGAGTTTCATTCCATATATTCAGACTTTCATTCCATATATATCGAGTTTCATTCCATATATATCGAGTTTCATTCAATATATTCAGACTTTCATTCCATATATATCAAGTTTCATTCCATATATTCAGACTTTCATTCCATATATATGGAGTTTCATTCCATATATTCAGACTTTCATTCCATATATATATAGTTTCATTCCATATATATCGAGTTTCATTCAATATATTCAGACTTCATTCCATATATATCGAGTTTCATTCAATATATTCAGACTTTCATTCAATATATTATTTCCTGAACGGCTTGCCATATATATATATATATATATATATCTATATATATATAGATATATATATAGATATATAGATATATATATACACATATTATTATTTTTTTTAATTATTATTTATCATCATGTTGTCATTATCATTGTCTTGGTCATTTTAACTTTTTTGTATCTCTTCTTGTCTAACTCTGTATAACATGCTGTCTGATGGGTTGGGGTGCGGGGTCTTGTTTTAGTGTTTTGTAATGTTTGTGTTTTGAAACAAAAAAATGTGTTTTAAAAAAAAGGACACTTCAATAGAGCAAAATGTCTATCAATAATGCATTTTATTTCATAGCTTTAATAACTCATGTGTGCTCAGCATGTACAGTAATACATCTATTGGTCTTGTGTTTCAGGTATATCTGGTTGCGTTTGCTGTGCAGTGGAACAGTCGGATGGAGTCACTCCGGGTTGCTGGTGGTCAGGGTCGGCAGACATCATGCATGGACGCGCGGCAGATCCAGCGCATGAATCGGCAGGCTGAGGTGCTCTTCGGTAAAGATCATGTCCTGGAGCCCAACTTTGCTGCTCCTATGCCCTACCCTGATCAATACAGGGCCCCGGAAGAGGAGGAGCTCCTTGGTGTTGAGTATGCCATGTGCCAGTCAACAAGCTACTCTGCGAGGCATTACTATGCTCAGAGAGGTAAAGTATTTAATCGCACACTTCTACCATATACATACATATGAGGCAGACTATCCCTTTATTCTTCATGCATATTCTAGCAATGACATTAAACATGATATAAACTTAAATTTCATATTAATATGAAGCAAACAAACCGTGCATATTATTGGCATGTCTGTGTATGCATGAATCTACAACTGGCCAGGCACATTTGTGATTAGTACAATTACATATTTGCAGTTGAGGAAGAGCAGGCTTGTGACGAAGAGGAGCCGGCTGAGCAAAGCGAGGAGGAGATGGCAGATGAGGGTATTGACATGCCTGCAGAGGATGATCCCATTGATGTCATCTGTAGGAAACATGCTATCCCAACACAAGCAGAACAGGTGGAGGAGGAGGATAGCCCTGCTCTGCAGGATGTGCTGATGACCCGGAGACATCTGCATCTGCCAGGAATAGAGGAAGTGGAGGCGTTAGCCTTGCTGATGCTTGAACTGGCAGACAACAGTCACCTCCACCTTGTGCCAGCCGACCTCAGGCAGAAGATCATCACTGCTGCCAGTTCTCTTCAGGAGCATGACAAGACTGCTGTCAACTTTGTGAAGAGGTACGAGTCCAGGTGGGGCTACACCCTGTTTGGCCGGTGTCTTGGGGCTGACACACCCGAGACCAGAGCAGCCCAGAAGACAAAGTTTGGGTGGATGAGGTACCCCCAGGCAGCACAGGTGACAGAGGATAGTCGTCTGCTGTACCTCGTTATCAAAATGCTGAAAAATCAGCCTCCAACCAGTCACCTCTCTTCCCCTAGTAAAATAACAACCTCCATAAAGGGACAGTACAAAAGGATTGTTGACAGAGTTAGAGACGACCCCATCCTCTGCACTCTCTCCATTCCTCTGCCCAATCTAAATGCCAAATCCATCTCTAATTTCATCTCGAGAGAAGAGAAGAAGGCCAACTACAGGGCTACAGTAACACCGACGTCAAAGCCTCACCGTACAGTGCTCTCACACGAGCAAATGCCAGCAGCTCCAACTCTGCCAACATCCCTACCACCACCAGCTCGACCTCAGGTGCAGTACCAGGACGTTCATCACGTTGCTGGTAAAAGGCGTGGTGAGAAGCGGAGGTAAGTTGTTTCAGCACTTCATTACACCTGCTAGAAAGGTGGAAATTTACAGCACTTTTGTAGTGTGTGGACATAAATCATACTGACATCATCACATGTATGTTTAATATTCACAGGTTATATGGTGAAGAACCGGAGCTGGTGAACCGGCCCATTCAGCCTAAGCCTGCTGCGGCCACACACATAGCGCCCAGATTGTCGGCAGCACCTGTGCTCCTGGTGGTTCCTGCACAACCACAGGCTCCCTCCATGGTACTTCACAGGCCATCATGCAGCTTCATACCTGTAGCACCGCCCCCTGCACCGCCATCCAAACCGAGCATGCCTCATAAATCTTCGAAGCCATGTGGGGCCTGCCAAGTACCTCAATGTGGTGGGCAGCGTAAGAGGTACACACCCTCCAAGGACAAAGCTGCTGGAAGCAGCCAGAAAATGTTCACCTACTGCCCGGCAACTAGGAAATCAACCACTTCTGGTTTTGATGGGGTTGTTTATGACAGTTTTGAACATTTCAAAAATGTGGTTGATGAGGAATTAGCAAAGAGGAAAGGCAATTAGGAAGGCAGCATCTGTGAGCAGATTCAGATCCTCCCTCATGCCCAACATTTACTGTTCCAGCACTGTAAATTGTAATTGTAATAATAATGTAATATAATGTAATATAATATAATATAATGTGTAATATTTTCCTGCACTATTGCATTTTTGTTTGATGAGAATAATATGTTGTTTTGTTTACATTGTGAGCTGCACCTTGGTTTGTTCGATGTTCGATGAGAATAATATGTTTTGTTTACATTGTGGACTGCACAGTGTTTTGTTCGATGTTCGATGAGAATAATATGTGTTGTTTACATTGTGGACTGCACAGTGTTTTGTTCGATGTTCGATGAGAATAATATGTTTTGTTTACATTGTGGACTGCACAGTGGTTTGTTCGATGTTCGATGAGAATAATATGTTGGGTTTTTTTACATTGTGGACTGCACAGTAGTTTGTTCTATGTTCGATGAGAATAATATGTTGTTTTGTTTACATTGTGGGCTGCACGGTGCCTCACAGCTAGAAGGTTCCTGGTTCGTAGTCCCTGGCCAGGCTGGTACCTTTCTGTGTGGAGTTTGCATGTTCTCCCCGTGCATGCTTGGGTTCTCTCTGGGTACTCCGGCTTCCTCCAACAGTTCAAAAACGTGCTTACCAGATTAATTGGTCACTCTAAATTGCCTGTAGGTGTGAGTGTGTGCATGAATGGTTGTCTGTCTCTCTGTGTTAGCCCTGTGATAGGTTGGTGACCTGTCCAGGGTGTACCCTGCCTTCCGCCCGAAGCCAGCTGGGATAGGCTCCAGCCCACCGTGACCCCTAACGGGATAAGCGGTCACGATAATGGATGGATGGATGTTTACATTGTGAGCAGAAAGACATCCAGTGCTTTATCTGACTCTATGCAGTCTGTTGCTGCCTTTAATAAAATTCATTGTTTTACACTTATTGGCTGGTGTTTGCATATCTGTATAAGATGTTACTGCAAGTTTTCACTTTCTCCCAATAGACTAGGCAGGATTTCAGAAAATGGGCTTATACAACATTTTAAGGGGTATTTCAGGTTTCTGAACACAAATCTGCTGTATGGCAGGCTCCAAAAAGAGTTTTAAGCCTCCTAACTACCACAATAACATAGGCCTAACATCATAGGCAATGTATTACAGGTGAATAGGATAGAAAATCTAAGTATCAAATATCTACATGAAACCTCCCTCGCTTGTTCCTTATGAACAATATTTTCTGTCATTTTTGAAGTGTATGCAAATTAGTGCATAATTAATAATGTAAGACCTAATTTGGATGTGAAAACATACAATTTCTCACATTTTGTCATTCAATTTTTTGTTGTCTCAGGGCAAGCAGTAATCTATAGAAGTCTCATGGCGATATCTATTGAAGTTTTTTTTGACCCTGTTCACCTGTAATGCATTGTCAATGGGGTTCATGTTATTTCTCTATTTTTTTTGTTTTTAAAGTTATATTTTTGGCCTTTTTTTTGGCCGACCGGCCGGGAATCGAACCGGCGACCTCTGCGACGAGGACTGTAACCTCTGTACGTGGGGCCCCGTTATTTCTCTATTTTGAGGCATTACAGCAGATTTGAATTCAGCAATCTTGAATAGGCTTACCCCTAAAACTGTTGTTTACCAAAAATGAACACACTTTGCCTTCAGGGTTAATCTTTTAATATAAATTGACCCTGACTACAATATCTGCTTGGAGATTCCTCTGGTCTCCAAGAAGATTTAACAGGTCCCAGGATCCAGGATAGGGACTTGGGGGGGTCATGAGCCATTCCCAGGCGGTCTCCCATCCAAGTACTAACCAGGCCCGACCCTGCTTAGCTTCCGAGATCGGACGAGATCGGGCGTGTTCAGGGTGGTATGGCCGTAAGCGAGAGTATCAGGTGCAAAACAGCCACTTATAGGCAGCCTGCAGCCTGCAGCCAGAATGTGGCGGGGCACGAGGCCCCGCCACATTCTTTTAAAATCTGGCGCACGTCTGTCTCTTTGCCTCTTTTCAGTCAGGTCGCTTTTTCTGCAGAGAAATTTGAAAAAAAGAAAAAAGCTTACAGCACCTGGTATTCCCAGGCGGTCTCCCATCCAAGTACTAACCAGGCCCGACCCTGCTTAGCTTCCGAGATCGGACGAGATCGGGCGTGTTCAGGGTGGTATGGCCGTAAGCGAGAGTATCAGGTGCAAAACAGCCACTTATAGGCGGTGGGGCAGCCTGCAGCCAGAATGTGGCGGGGCACGAGGCCCCGCCACATTCTTTTAAAATCTGGCGCACGTCTGTCTCTTTGCCTCTATTCAGTCAGGCCGCTTTTTCTGCAGAGAAATTTGAAAAAAAGAAAAAAGCTTACAGCACCTGGTATTCCCAGGCGGTCTCCCATCCAAGTACTAACCAGGCCCGACCCTGCTTAGCTTCCGAGATCGGACGAGATCGGGCGTGTTCAGGGTGGTATGGCCGTAAGCGAGAGTATCAGGTGCAAAACAGCCACTTATAGGCTGTGGCAGCCTGCAGCCAGAATGTGGCGGGGCACGAGGCCCCGCCACATTCTTTTAAAATCTGGCGCACGTCTGTCTCTTTGCCTCTTTTCAGTCAGGCCGCTTTTTCTGCAGAGAAATTTGAAAAAAAGAAAAAAGCTTACAGCACCTGGTATTCCCAGGCGGTCTCCCATCCAAGTACTAACCAGGCCCGACCCTGCTTAGCTTCCGAGATCGGACGAGATCGGGCGTGTTCAGGGTGGTATGGCCGTAAGCGAGAGTATCAGGTGCAAAACAGCCACTTATAGGCTGTGGGGCAGCCTGCAGCCAGAATGTGGCGGGGCACGAGGCCCCGCCACATTCTTTTAAAATCTGGCGCACGTCTGTCTCTTTGCCTCTTTTCAGTCAGGCCGGCCGCTTTTTCTGCAGAGAAATTTGAAAAAAAGAAAAAAGCTTACAGCACCTGGTATTCCCAGGCGGTCTCCCATCCAAGTACTAACCAGGCCCGACCCTGCTTAGCTTCCGAGATCGGACGAGATCGGGCGTGTTCAGGGTGGTATGGCCGTAAGCGAGAGTATCAGGTGCAAAACAGCCACTTATAGGCAACCTGCAGCCTGCAGCCAGAATGTGGCGGGGCACGAGGCCCCGCCACATTCTTTTAAAATCTGGCGCACGTCTGTCTCTTTGCCTCTTTTCAGTCAGGCCGGCCGCTTTTTCTGCAGAGAAATTTGAAAAAAAGAAAAAAGCTTACAGCACCTGGTATTCCCAGGCGGTCTCCCATCCAAGTACTAACCAGGCCCGACCCTGCTTAGCTTCCGAGATCGGACGAGATCGGGCGTGTTCAGGGTGGTATGGCCGTAAGCGAGAGTATCAGGTGCAAAACAGCCACTTATAGGCTGGCAGCCTGCAGCCAGAATGTGGCGGGGCACGAGGCCCCGCCACATTCTTGAAAATCTGGCGCACGTCTGTCTCTTTGCCTCTTTTCAGTCAGGCCGCTTTTTCTGCAGAGAAATTTGAAAAAAAGAAAAAAGCTTACAGCACCTGGTATTCCCAGGCGGTCTCCTATCCAAGTACTAACCAGGCCCGACCCTGCTTAGCTTCCGAGATCGGACGAGATCGGGCGTGTTCAGGGTGGTATGGCCATAAGCGAGAGTATCAGGTGCAAAACAGCCACTTATAGGCAGCCTGCAGCCTGCAGCCAGAATGTGGCGGGGCACGAGGCCCCGCCACATTCTTTTAAAATCTGGCGCACGTCTGTCTCTTTGCCTCTTTTCAGTCAGGCCGCTTTTTCTGCAGAGAAATTTGAAAAAAAGAAAAAAGCTTACAGCACCTGGTATTCCCAAGCTATCTCCCCACTAAGTCCCTATCTCGACCAATGGTTGAGCGCTGTTGAGCAGAATTGAGCGCTCAACCCACCAATCATTGAGCGAGGATTTTCCTCAACGGACCAATCAGCGTCATGTCGAACGCGAACGACGAGACAGCCATAATGACAGCCGTCATTACGCTTCGGTAAGTCTAATCTTCTCTCCATCTTTTTTGTACATATTTTAGCGTACATTAAACTAGCTTGGAGCTGGTTTGAATGAATGAAAAGATTCTCTGATAATCGGGAACTTTCTGTGTTAAAAATCCCATTGTTTACATATTCACGAATTAGAATGTTCAATGGCATCATTGTTTGTATTGACAATGTAGGCTATCGCTAACCTGCCCGTAGTTCGGCATCTTATTATTGTGAGAATTTCTGTACATTGTATCACTTGTATCATCATGACAGCATGTTACCAAATTCATAAACTGTTGTAGTAAATGTGAAACAAATGATTGTCAATCTATTATGTTAGGGTGACCATATTTTGATTACTGAAAACCAGGACACTCGGCCCGGCAATGAAATACTCAAATGATACTCGAAGTTGACTCAAAGATGCCGTATAATTTCAATGGTCACCCTAATTATCATAAGGTATATGTTACCTCAGTTACCTCATCAGTAAATAACCCGACTTACTATTAACACATGAGCTATTTAGTTATCTAAAACAGGACAAAACACGATTTTTGTACAGCTCCATATTGGAAAACCTGATTAATAAATATTTGTTTATGTTGTAAAGGTTAAACATGGAGAAGAAGACACACGAGTGCAGTTTGTGCAACAAGACTTTCACTGAGAAGTCTAACCTGACCAGGCATATGAAGCTTCATGCTCCAAAGGAAATTGAGTGTGATGTGTGTGGTAAAAGCTTCACCTTCAAACAACAGCTGGACTCCCACCTGAAGCAGCATCTGTACCCACACATTCCTCTGTATAGACAGGGAGAGGCCAGGCTGCTGTGTTCAGATGCAGCTAAGATTGTGGCAAAGGCCCCCAGCAAAGCAGTAGACCCTGGATGGCTGGATCCCGAAAAGGCAGAGGTGGCTGCCAAGAAATCTGGAGGGGAAATGTGGAAAGGGCAGTTCGTCATCACATTCGGCAAGTATGCTGGACAGTCATTCAGATGGCTGCTTGAAAACGATGTCGGCTGGGTGGTATGGTTGCTCTCTGAATATTGCCAGAAGGGTGAGAAGAATGAGCTTCTTAAATGGCAAAAGGAGCGAATGCTGGAGTTTGTTCGAGGGTTCCCTTCTGTCACATGTCATCTTGACAAGAGGCTGGAGGTAAGATAACTGGGTTATTTCTCCTTTACCTAACATTACATTGTAATTACTGTTTTGTTTATGGACAGGACACATTTAGCACCTTCAATTGAAAACAGAAGCTTTAGACATAGTAAGAACTCATGGGAGGTGTTGAGTAAAACAGGTGTATTTTATTTTCTGCAGAAACAGGAATCAACAAAACAAAAGGTGGCTGAATCTTCTGTTTCCGAGTTACAGCAGGAACCTGGCTATGCGAGTGATGCTGAACTGTTGGCTGCTGCTGGTAATATTATGCTAAAATGAAAATCAAATAACCTTTTTAGGACAGAGGTATTACAACACATGCACTGTATATGTATACTTACACGAAAGGAATGAAAGCCGTAATCTGAGTTTAGTAAAAATAGACCATTTTCATGTAAAATAATGCAGATTAAGAAAGCTTCTTTAGAACATTACAGCCATGTTTAATCTCAGGAATGTTTGTGTTTTGTGAAATTCATTACTACATATCAAGCCATGTAGTTAATACATTTTTGTGGCATTTCTTCTTCAGAACAAGTCCTTGACGAGTCTGAGGTGCCGGTCTCTACACAGCTTACCACCTGGGGAGAGCTTGCTCCAGCTGTGACTCAGGACTCTTCCAACAGGCCCAGCACATCTCAGGGATGGCCCTCATCCACAGCAGAGAGCTCTGCTTCAGAATCCAGTGGCATCGTGCTGGAGGGTTGGCAGAAATACTGGGAGCAGCCACTTGCATCTGCCCAAGCCCTTGGTATAGCCCCTCCTAACATCAGGTGGCTAAAATACGATGAGAGGTATGGTCTCTTTGATGGCTCATCTAAGTATAAAAACATAAAGGGTGAGATAGTGGAGAGGAAGCTCTTAAAGGAGAAGATGGAGTTCCACCCGCCTCCTCCTCCTGTATCTGTCAAGGGAGCAGTACCCAACATGATGGCCTTTTTTACCACCCCTGCCTTCTTCTGGCGGCCAGTTGGTGTGATGAAAGCCAAGATCTGCTGCCCCAACACCAACTGCCCTGCACCGCCAGGGGAATACCTGGAGAAGAAAGGCTTTGGCAGTTACGCTAGGCAAGTGTGTGGGATGATGTATAATTACACCCTGTTGACAGAGAAACTAAAATGTTCTCACTGTGAAAAGATGAGGCAGGCAGTGAGCAAGACGCACGGTGATGCAGACTGTGACGAGGAGGAGGAGGAGGAGAATTCACATCACATGCAACAGTACATGTGGTTGGCACACAGTCCCAAGATTCTGATGAACCTTGCCCCAGCCATCAGAAGCATGTTTCCTGCCATTCTGTGTGGGAAGCGTGCTATTGACAGAGGTGTCGTCACCCTGCTGAGTGACCGGCTCAATGCTGTGTCCATGAGTAAGGTACAGAGACTGCTGCAGCAGGGCCATGATGAGTGGTATGTCCAGCGGCGTGACCTTTACCAGACTCTCCTGTACGAGGCCCACACAGCTGGATCTTCATCGTCTCAGAGTGGCATCCTGTCTTTTGTGAAAGCCCCTGGTACATACACCCCTCCCCTCCCCCAGTCTCCCCTTCCATTTGCCCGTGTGCTGAGGCGTGCACACATGATCATGGAAATGGAAAGGATGCCTGTGTACCGAGCTGCCATCCTCAGTGTGACTGGAGAAATCCTCTGCATTGATGGTACCAAAAAGGTATGTATAAAATGTCACTTTGATCAGTATTATGTTATGCTAATGAAGCTCAGCTCTTGATAATCAAGTTGAGTGAGAATACTTAGTAATTCATAGACATGATGTAGACAGACTGTAAAAAATGTTAAGAAACACAATAATATGAATTTTCTGCTTTGTTTTTTAGGTCCTTAAGAAGATATATGGTGATGGCCAGGGCACCATGCAGTATGTCACCAGTGTTCTGAATGAATGGGGCCAGTTCTTGACGACGGTGGTGGTGGCAGCTGAGTCTGAGGGGTGCTACAGGCGTATGGCGAGCGGTCTGATTGCCCGGTTCCAACGTGCAAACGCTCCTGCACCAAAGGTCATATATGCAGACAACAACTGTTGTCGGTAAGTTAAATAATACCTCCATATAACTGATAATGAAATTAATAATTCAATTGATAGATGAAACAGTTAACACTAAATAGCATATTTTTAAAAGGAACACATGCTGTATCAAATGTTGATATCATTTCAGTGACAGTGGCTCATCCTTCCTGGAGACTCTGTTCAGTGACTGGGTGCAGAAGGGTACCGTGGTCAGACTGGACATCCGACACTGGCTGCACCGCTGGGATACTGTTGTGATCAAGCAGAGCCATGCCAAGTATGGGGGGTTCATGAGTGCCTTAGCAGGTGCACTGCTGGCCTACAACAAGGACGACATGATGCTCTTAGTCCAGGCTGTCAGGAGTGGCAACAAAGAATTGTACGCCTCATATTCTGACGAGGAAATGATAGCCTTCCTCAAGCCTCACCAGATCAGGTCTTACGTCAGGCGCATTACCCGTGGTGTTGACGTAAGTGCAAAATTAATCCACATATTAATTTCATGAATTAGAAGCATCACACTACAAGATGAGCCCTCATTTTATGTTGAATATATGTTACAGGAGACAGCTTCAGTGATTGAGTCCATCATTGCCGAGTTCAAGGGACCAGCAGGCCTTGATATTGATGGCATCCACCTGTTCAAGTCAACAGAGGCAGTTGATGCTCACTGGGCAATTTCAAGCAAGCATCTTAGTTGTATGCAGGTGGGTTAATGTCTTTGTTATCACGTAATCATGTGTCATTGTAAAACCATCTAAACCAATATTGCAATATTTCAAAGGACACCCGAATAACCAAGAAACTTGCAATTTGTCGTGTGTTTTACAGGATCCCCCTGGCATACAGCTGTACGTCATTGTGAAGGTGGTGGTGCTGCATGGTGTTCAGCTGAACAAGTACAGGTGCCGACGAGGCAGTAACTCCTTGGAGGGGTTGCACGCACACCTGTACAATGCCATTCCTTCCCATAGATGTGGTGTTATGCAATTCCAAGTAAGTAATAAAATGACACTTCACATTTGCCAAACATCTCTCATAGATGGGAAAAAGACTTGAACAATGAATATATTGAGGATGATTGGCAGGCAACTATATGCCTGATCAGGTCCACATCTACTTGTAACCAGCTGATAGAAACTCAGTACAAGATACTCCACAGGCTGCATATTACTCCTGTTATTTTAAACAATTTTGACCATTCCATCTCTCCTCTGTGTACCAAATGCAACGTAGAAAGGGGGACATATTTCCATTACTTTTGGGAATGTAAACTGATTCTCAGATTTTGGACACTTATTTCAAAGGTAGTCAGTGGGATGTTTAAAATGAAAATTAAGAAGGAAATTGGGGTTTTCCTCCTGGGCCTTGCCTCTAGAGACCTGCATCTCACTGCATCACATAATAAGCTCCTTGAAAAACTCCTTCTAGTTGCTCGAAAGTTTATACTGCAGAACTGGATCAAAACTATCCCGCCTAGTGTCACCCTTTGGTACAGGGAGATCTTTAATGTCCTCCCTCATGAAAGGTTGGAGGCTGCTGTAAAGGTTAAGGATGAGTTATTTTTAAAAGTTTGGACACTCTCCCTAAATTACATACCTGCAGATCTGAAAAACCTGCTATTGATGGGCAGACAGTTTTCTGATAGGAACAAAACCTCCTCTGTGCAGGGACGCAGAGGATAATAGGCGGCTGATGACTGGTTAACCTTTATTCATTTGTAAATACTGCAGACTGGAAACAAAACAGAGCTGTTTTTATTTGATTTATATGTTATATACATATATGAGTATATATGTGTGTATATATATATATATATATATATATATATATATATATATACACACATATATGAGTATATATGTATATGTGTGTATATATATATGTGTATATACATATATATATATCTATATCTATAGATATAGATATATATATATAGATATATATATATATATACACACATTATTTTATTTTTTTAATTATTATTTATCATCATGTTGTCATTATCATTGTCTTGGTCATTTTAACTTTTTTGTATCTCTTCTTGTCTAACTCTGTATAACATGCTGTCTGATGGGTTGGGGTGCGGGGTCTTGTTTTAGTGTTTTGTAATGTTTGTGTTTTGAAACAAAAAAATGTGTTTTAAAAAAAAAGGACACTTCAATAGAGCAAAATGTCTATCAATAATGCATTTTATTTCATAGCTTTAATAACTCATGTGTGCTCAGCATGTACAGTAATACATCTATTGGTCTTGTGTTTCAGGTATATCTGGTTGCGTTTGCTGTGCAGTGGAACAGTCGGATGGAGTCACTCCGGGTTGCTGGTGGTCAGGGTCGGCAGACATCATGCATGGACGCGCGGCAGATCCAGCGCATGAATCGGCAGGCTGAGGTGCTCTTCGGTAAAGATCATGTCCTGGAGCCCAACTTTGCTGCTCCTATGCCCTACCCTGATCAATACAGGGCCCCGGAAGAGGAGGAGCTCCTTGGTGTTGAGTATGCCATGTGCCAGTCAACAAGCTACTCTGCGAGGCATTACTATGCTCAGAGAGGTAAAGTATTTAATCGCACACTTCTACCATATACATACATATGAGGCAGACTATCCCTTTATTCTTCATGCATATTCTAGCAATGACATTAAACATGATATAAACTTAAATTTCATATTAATATGAAGCAAACAAACCGTGCATATTATTGGCATGTCTGTGTATGCATGAATCTACAACTGGCCAGGCACATTTCTGATTAGTACAATTACATATTTGCAGTTGAGGAAGAGCAGGCTTGTGACGAAGAGGAGCCGGCTGAGCAAAGCGAGGAGGAGATGGCAGATGAGGGTATTGACATGCCTGCAGAGGATGATCCCATTGATGTCATCTGTAGGAAACATGCTATCCCAACACAAGCAGAACAGGTGGAGGAGGAGGATAGCCCTGCTCTGCAGGATGTGCTGATGACCCGGAGACATCTGCATCTGCCAGGAATAGAGGAAGTGGAGGCGTTAGCCTTGCTGATGCTTGAACTGGCAGACAACAGTCACCTCCACCTTGTGCCAGCCGACCTCAGGCAGAAGATCATCACTGCTGCCAGTTCTCTTCAGGAGCATGACAAGACTGCTGTCAACTTTGTGAAGAGGTACGAGTCCAGGTGGGGCTACACCCTGTTTGGCCGGTGTCTTGGGGCTGACACACCCGAGACCAGAGCAGCCCAGAAGACAAAGTTTGGGTGGATGAGGTACCCCCAGGCAGCACAGGTGACAGAGGATAGTCGTCTGCTGTACCTCGTTATCAAAATGCTGAAAAATCAGCCTCCAACCAGTCACCTCTCTTCCCCTAGTAAAATAACAACCTCCATAAAGGGACAGTACAAAAGGATTGTTGACAGAGTTAGAGACGACCCCATCCTCTGCACTCTCTCCATTCCTCTGCCCAATCTAAATGCCAAATCCATCTCTAATTTCATCTCGAGAGAAGAGAAGAAGGCCAACTACAGGGCTACAGTAACACCGACGTCAAAGCCTCACCGTACAGTGCTCTCACACGAGCAAATGCCAGCAGCTCCAACTCTGCCAACATCCCTACCACCACCAGCTCGACCTCAGGTGCAGTACCAGGACGTTCATCACGTTGCTGGTAAAAGGCGTGGTGAGAAGCGGAGGTAAGTTGTTTCAGCACTTCATTACACCTGCTAGAAAGGTGGAAATTTACAGCACTTTTGTAGTGTGTGGACATAAATCATACTGACATCATCACATGTATGTTTAATATTCACAGGTTATATGGTGAAGAACCGGAGCTGGTGAACCGGCCCATTCAGCCTAAGCCTGCTGCGGCCACACACATAGCGCCCAGATTGTCGGCAGCACCTGTGCTCCTGGTGGTTCCTGCACAACCACAGGCTCCCTCCATGGTACTTCACAGGCCATCATGCAGCTTCATACCTGTAGCACCGCCCCCTGCACCGCCATCCAAACCGAGCATGCCTCATAAATCTTCGAAGCCATGTGGGGCCTGCCAAGTACCTCAATGTGGTGGGCAGCGTAAGAGGTACACACCCTCCAAGGACAAAGCTGCTGGAAGCAGCCAGAAAATGTTCACCTACTGCCCGGCAACTAGGAAATCAACCACTTCTGGTTTTGATGGGGTTGTTTATGACAGTTTTGAACATTTCAAAAATGTGGTTGATGAGGAATTAGCAAAGAGGAAAGGCAATTAGAAAGGCAGCATCTGTGAGCAGATTCAGATCCTCCCTCATGCCCAACATTTACTGTTCCAGCACTGTAAATTGTAATTGTAATAATAATGTAATATAATGTAATATAATATAATATAATGTGTAATATTTTCCTGCACTATTGCATTTTTGTTTGATGAGAATATGTTGTTTTGTTTACATTGTGAGCTGCACCTTGGTTTGTTCTATGTTCGATGAGAATAACATGTTTTGTTTACATTGTGGACTGCACAGTGGTTTGTTCGATGTTCGATGAGAATAATATGTTTTGTTTACATTGTGGACTGCACAGTGTTTTGTTCGATGTTTGATGAGAATAATATGTTGGGTTTTTTTACATTGTGGACTGCACAGTAGTTTGTTCTATGTTCGATGAGAATAATATGTTGTTTTGTTTACATTGTGGGCTGCACGGTGCCTCACAGCTTGAAGGTTCCTGGTTCGTAGTCCCTGGCCGGGCTGGTACCTTTCTGTGTGGAGTTTGCATGTTCTCCCCGTGCATGCTTGGGTTCTCTCTGGGTACTCCGGCTTCCTCCAACAGTCCAAAAACATGCTTACCAGATTAATTGGTCACTCTAAATTGCCTGTAGGTGTGAGTGTGGGTGTGAATGGTTGTCTGTCTCTCTGTATTAGCCCTGTGATAGGTTGGTGACCTGTCCAGGGTGTACCCTGCCTTCCGCCCGAAGCCAGCTGGGATAGGCTCCAGCCCACCGTGACCCCTAACGGGATAAGCGGTCACGATAATGGATGGATGGATGTTTACATTGTGAGCAGAAAGACATCCAGTGCTTTATCTGACTCTATGCAGTCTGTTGCTGCCTTTAATAAAATTCATTGTTTTACACTTATTGGCTGGTGTTTGCATATCTGTATAAGATGTTACTGCAAGTTTTCACTTTCTCCCAATAGACTAGGCAGGATTTCAGAAAATGGGCTTATACAACATTTTAAGGGGTATGTCAGGTTTCTGAACACAAATCTGCTGTATGGCAGGCTCCAAAAAGAGTTTTAAGCCTCCTAACTACCACAATAACATAGGCCTAACATCATAGGCAATGTATTACAGGTGAATAGGATAGAAAATCTAAGTATCAAATATCTACATGAAACCTCCCTCGCTTGTTCCTTATGAACAATATTTTCTGTCATTTTTGAAGTGTATGCAAATTAGTGCATAATTAATAATGTAAGACCTAATTTGGATGTGAAAACATACAATTTCTCATATCTTGTGATTCAATTTTTTGTTGTCTCAGGGCAAGCAGTAATCTATAGAAGTCTCATGGCGATATCTATTGAAGTTTTTTTGACCCTGTTCACCTGTAATGCATTGTCAATGGGGTTCATGTTATTTCTCTATTTTTTTTGTTTTTAAAGTTATATTTTTGGCCTTTTTTTTGGCCGACCGGCCGGGAATCGAACCGGCGACCTCTGCGACGAGGACTGTAACCTCTGTACGTGGGGCCCCGTTATTTCTCTATTTTGAGGCATTACAGCAGATTTGAATTCAGCAATCTTGAATAGGCTTACCCCTAAAACTGTTGTTTACCAAAAATGAACACACTTTGCCTTCAGGGTTAATCTTTTAATATAAATTGACCCTGACTACAATATCTGCTTGGAGATTCCTCTGGTCTCCAAGAAGATTTAACAGGTCCCAGGATCCAGGATAGGGACTTGGGGGGGTCATGAGCCATTCCCAGGCGGTCTCCCATCCAAGTACTAACCAGGCCCGACCCTGCTTAGCTTCCGAGATCGGACGAGATCGGGCGTGTTCAGGGTGGTATGGCCGTAAGCGAGAGTATCAGGTGCAAAACAGCCACTTATAGGCTGTGGCAGCCTGCAGCCAGAATGTGGCGGGGCACGAGGCCCCGCCACATTCTTTTAAAATCTGGCGCACGTCTGTCTCTTTGCCTCTTTTCAGTCAGGCCGCTTTTTCTGCAGAGAAATTTGAAAAAAAGAAAAAAGCTTACAGCACCTGGTATTCCCAGGCGGTCTCCCATCCAAGTACTAACCAGGCCCGACCCTGCTTAGCTTCCGAGATCGGACGAGATCGGGCGTGTTCAGGGTGGTATGGCCGTAAGCGAAAGTATCAGGTGCAAAACAGCCACTTATAGGCTGTGGCAGCCTGCAGCCAGAATGTGGCGGGGCACGAGGCCCCGCCACATTCTGAAATCTGGCGCACGTCTGTCTCTTTGCCTCTTTTCAGTCAGGCCGCTTTTTCTGCAGAGAAATTTGAAAAAAAGAAAAAAGCTTACAGCACCTGGTATTCCCAGGCGGTCTCCCATCCAAGTACTAACCAGGCCCGACCCTGCTTAGCTTCCGAGATCGGACGAGATCGGGCGTGTTCAGGGTGGTATGGCCGTAAGCGAAAGTATCAGGTGCAAAACAGCCACTTATAGGCTGTGGGCAGCCTGCAGCCAGAATGTGGCGGGGCACGAGGCCCCGCCACATTCTGAAATCTGGCGCACGTCTGTCTCTTTGCCTCTTTTCAGTCAGGCCGCTTTTTCTGCAGAGAAATTTGAAAAAAAGAAAAAAGCTTACAGCACCTGGTATTCCCAGGCGGTCTCCCATCCAAGTACTAACCAGGCCCGACCCTGCTTAGCTTCCGAGATCGGACGAGATCGGGCGTGTTCAGGGTGGTATGGCCGTAAGCGAAAGTATCAGGTGCAAAACAGCCACTTATAGGCTGTGGCAGCCTGCAGCCAGAATGTGGCGGGGCACGAGGCCCCGCCACATTCTTGAAATCTGGCGCACGTCTGTCTCTTTGCCTCTTTTCAGTCAGGCCGCTTTTTCTGCAGAGAAATTTGAAAAAAAGAAAAAAGCTTACAGCACCTGGTATTCCCAGGCGGTCTCCCATCCAAGTACTAACCAGGCCCGACCCTGCTTAGCTTCCGAGATCGGACGAGATCGGGCGTGTTCAGGGTGGTATGGCCGTAAGCGAAAGTATCACGTGCAAAACAGCCACTTATAGGCTGTGGCAGCCTGCAGCCAGAATGTGGCGGGGCACGAGGCCCCGCCACATTCTGAAATCTGGCGCACGTCTGTCTCTTTGCCTCTTTTCAGTCAGGCCGCTTTTTCTGCAGAGAAATTTGAAAAAAAGAAAAAAGCTTACAGCACCTGGTATTCCCAGGCGGTCTCCCATCCAAGTACTAACCAGGCCCGACCCTGCTTAGCTTCCGAGATCGGACGAGATCGGGCGTGTTCAGGGTGGTATGGCCGTAAGCGAAAGTATCACGTGCAAAACAGCCACTTATAGGCTGTGGCAGCCGGCAGCCAGAATGTGGCGGGGCACGAGGCCCCGCCACATTCTGAAATCTGGCGCACGTCTGTCTCTTTGCCTCTTTTCAGTCAGGCCGCTTTTTCTGCAGAGAAATTTGAAAAAAAGAAAAAAGCTTACAGCACCTGGTATTCCCAGGCGGTCTCCCATCCAAGTACTAACCAGGCCCGACCCTGCTTAGCTTCCGAGATCGGACGAGATCGGGCGTGTTCAGGGTGGTATGGCCGTAAGCGAAAGTATCACGTGCAAAACAGCCACTTATAGGCGGTGGGCAGCCTGCAGCCAGAATGTGGCGGGGCACGAGGCCCCGCCACATTGTGAAATCTGGCGCACGTCTGTCTCTTTGCCTCTTTTCAGTCAGGCCGCTTTTTCTGCAGAGAAATTTGAAAAAAAGAAAAAAGCTTACAGCACCTGGTATTCCCAGGCGGTCTCCCATCCAAGTACTAACCAGGCCCGACCCTGCTTAGCTTCCGAGATCGGACGAGATCGGGCGTGTTCAGGGTGGTATGGCCGTAAGCGAAAGTATCAGGTGCAAAACAGCCACTTATAGGCTGTGGCAGCCTGCAGCCAGAATGTGGCGGGGCACGAGGCCCCGCCACATTCTGAAATCTGGCGCACGTCTGTCTCTTTGCCTCTTTTCAGTCAGGCCGCTTTTTCTGCAGAGAAATTTGAAAAAAAGAAAAAAGCTTACAGCACCTGGTATTCCCAGGCGGTCTCCCATCCAAGTACTAACCAGGCCCGACCCTGCTTAGCTTCCGAGATCGGACGAGATCGGGCGTGTTCAGGGTGGTATGGCCGTAAGCGAGAGTATCAGGTGCAAAACAGCCACTTATAGGCGGTGGGCAGCCTGCAGCCAGAATGTGGCGGGGCACGAGGCCCCGCCACATTCTTGAAATCTGGCGCACGTCTGTCTCTTTGCCTCTTTTCAGTCAGGCCGCTTTTTCTGCAGAGAAATTTGAAAAAAAGAAAAAAGCTTACAGCACCTGGTATTCCCAGGCGGTCTCCCATCCAAGTACTAACCAGGCCCGACCCTGCTTAGCTTCCGAGATCGGACGAGATCGGGCGTGTTCAGGGTGGTATGGCCGTAAGCGAAAGTATCACGTGCAAAACAGCCACTTATAGGCTGTGGCAGCCTGCAGCCAGAATGTGGCGGGGCACGAGGCCCCGCCACATTCTTAAAATCTGGCGCACGTCTGTCTCTTTGCCTCTTTTCAGTCAGGCCGCTTTTTCTGCAGAGAAATTTGAAAAAAAGAAAAAAGCTTACAGCACCTGGTATTCCCAGGCGGTCTCCCATCCAAGTACTAACCAGGCCCGACCCTGCTTAGCTTCCGAGATCGGACGAGATCGGGCGTGTTCAGGGTGGTATGGCCGTAAGCGAAAGTATCAAGTGCAAAACAGCCACTTATAGGCGGTGGGGCAGCCTGCAGCCAGAATGTGGCGGGGCACGAGGCCCCGCCACATTCTGAAATCTGGCGCACGTCTGTCTCTTTGCCTCTTTTCAGTCAGGCCGCTTTTTCTGCAGAGAAATTTGAAAAAAAGAAAAAAGCTTACAGCACCTGGTATTCCCAGGCGGTCTCCCATCCAAGTACTAACCAGGCCCGACCCTGCTTAGCTTCCGAGATCGGACGAGATCGGGCGTGTTCAGGGTGGTATGGCCGTAAGCGAAAGTATCAGGTGCAAAACAGCCACTTATAGGCTGTGGCAGCCTGCAGCCAGAATGTGGCGGGGCACGAGGCCCCGCCACATTCTTTAAATCTGGCGCACGTCTGTCTCTTTGCCTCTTTTCAGTCAGGCCGCTTTTTCTGCAGAGAAATTTGAAAAAAAGAAAAAAGCTTACAGCACCTGGTAGTCCCAGGCGGTCTCCCATCCAAGTACTAACCAGGCCCGACCCTGCTTAGCTTCCGAGATCGGACGAGATCGGGCGTGTTCAGGGTGGTATGGCCGTAAGCGAAAGTATCAGGTGCAAAACAGCCACTTATAGGCTGTGGCAGCCTGCAGCCAGAATGTGGCGGGGCACGAGGCCCCGCCACATTCTTTAAATCTGGCGCACGTCTGTCTCTTTGCCTCTTTTCAGTCAGGCCGCTTTTTCTGCAGAGAAATTTGAAAAAAAGAAAAAAGCTTACAGCACCTGGTATTCCCAGGCGGTCTCCCATCCAAGTACTAACCAGGCCCGACCCTGCTTAGCTTCCGAGATCGGACGAGATCGGGCGTGTTCAGGGTGGTATGGCCGTAAGCGAAAGTATCAGGTGCAAAACAGCCACTTATAGGCTGTGGGCAGCCTGCAGCCAGAATGTGGCGGGGCACGAGGCCCCGCCACATTCTTGAAATCTGGCGCAAGTGGGCGTCTGTCTCTTTGCCTCTTTTCAGTCAGGCCGCTTTTTCTGCAGAGAAATTTGAAAAAAAGAAAAAAGCTTACAGCACCTGGTATTCCCAGGCGGTCTCCCATCCAAGTACTAACCAGGCCCGACCCTGCTTAGCTTCCGAGATCGGACGAGATCGGGCGTGTTCAGGGTGGTATGGCCGTAAGCGAAAGTATCACGTGCAAAACAGCCACTTATAGGCTGTGGCAGCCTGCAGCCAGAATGTGGCGGGGCACGAGGCCCCGCCACATTCTTTAAAATCTGGCGCACGTCTGTCTCTTTGCCTCTTTTCAGTCAGGCCGCTTTTTCTGCAGAGAAATTTGAAAAAAAGAAAAAAGCTTACAGCACCTGGTATTCCCAGGCGGTCTCCCATCCAAGTACTAACCAGGCCCGACCCTGCTTAGCTTCCGAGATCGGACGAGATCGGGCGTGTTCAGGGTGGTATGGCCGTAAGCGAGAGTATCAGGTGCAAAACAGCCACTTATAGGCTGTGGCAGCCTGCAGCCAGAATGTGGCGGGGCACGAGGCCCCGCCACATTCTTTAAAATCTGGCGCACGTCTGTCTCTTTGCCTCTTTTCAGTCAGGCCGCTTTTTCTGCAGAGAAATTTGAAAAAAAGAAAAAAGCTTACAGCACCTGGTATTCCCAGGCGGTCTCCCATCCAAGTACTAACCAGGCCCGACCCTGCTTAGCTTCCGAGATCGGACGAGATCGGGCGTGTTCAGGGTGGTATGGCCGTAAGCGAAAGTATCACGTGCAAAACAGCCACTTATAGGCGGTGGGGCAGCCTGCAGCCAGAATGTGGCGGGGCACGAGGCCCCGCCACATTCTGAAATCTGGCGCACGTCTGTCTCTTTGCCTCTTTTCAGTCAGGCCGCTTTTTCTGCAGAGAAATTTGAAAAAAAGAAAAAAGCTTACAGCACCTGGTAGTCCCAGGCGGTCTCCCATCCAAGTACTAACCAGGCCCGACCCTGCTTAGCTTCCGAGATCGGACGAGATCGGGCGTGTTCAGGGTGGTATGGCCGTAAGCGAAAGTATCAGGTGCAAAACAGCCACTTATAGGCGGTGGGCAGCCTGCAGCCAGAATGTGGCGGGGCACGAGGCCCCGCCACATTCTTTAAATCTGGCGCACGTCTGTCTCTTTGCCTCTTTTCAGTCAGGCCGCTTTTTCTGCAGAGAAATTTGAAAAAAAGAAAAAAGCTTACAGCACCTGGTATTCCCAGGCGGTCTCCCATCCAAGTACTAACCAGGCCCGACCCTGCTTAGCTTCCGAGATCGGACGAGATCGGGCGTGTTCAGGGTGGTATGGCCGTAAGCGAAAGTATCACGTGCAAAACAGCCACTTATAGGCGGTGGGGCAGCCTGCAGCCAGAATGTGGCGGGGCACGAGGCCCCGCCACATTCTGAAATCTGGCGCACGTCTGTCTCTTTGCCTCTTTTCAGTCAGGCCGCTTTTTCTGCAGAGAAATTTGAAAAAAAGAAAAAAGCTTACAGCACCTGGTATTCCCAGGCGGTCTCCCATCCAAGTACTAACCAGGCCCGACCCTGCTTAGCTTCCGAGATCGGACGAGATCGGGCGTGTTCAGGGTGGTATGGCCGTAAGCGAAAGTATCAGGTGCAAAACAGCCACTTATAGGCTGTGGCAGCCTGCAGCCAGAATGTGGCGGGGCACGAGGCCCCGCCACATTCTGAAATCTGGCGCACGTCTGTCTCTTTGCCTCTTTTCAGTCAGGCCGCTTTTTCTGCAGAGAAATTTGAAAAAAAGAAAAAAGCTTACAGCACCTGGTATTCCCAGGCGGTCTCCCATCCAAGTACTAACCAGGCCCGACCCTGCTTAGCTTCCGAGATCGGACGAGATCGGGCGTGTTCAGGGTGGTATGGCCGTAAGCGAAAGTATCAGGTGCAAAACAGCCACTTATAGGCGGTGGGCAGCCTGCAGCCAGAATGTGGCGGGGCACGAGGCCCCGCCACATTCTTTAAATCTGGCGCACGTCTGTCTCTTTGCCTCTTTTCAGTCAGGCCGCTTTTTCTGCAGAGAAATTTGAAAAAAAGAAAAAAGCTTACAGCACCTGGTATTCCCAGGCGGTCTCCCATCCAAGTACTAACCAGGCCCGACCCTGCTTAGCTTCCGAGATCGGACGAGATCGGGCGTGTTCAGGGTGGTATGGCCGTAAGCGAAAGTATCAAGTGCAAAACAGCCACTTATAGGCTGTGGCAGCCGGCAGCCAGAATGTGGCGGGGCACGAGGCCCCGCCACATTCTTTAAATCTGGCGCACGTCTGTCTCTTTGCCTCTTTTCAGTCAGGCCGCTTTTTCTGCAGAGAAATTTGAAAAAAAGAAAAAAGCTTACAGCACCTGGTATTCCCAGGCGGTCTCCCATCCAAGTACTAACCAGGCCCGACCCTGCTTAGCTTCCGAGATCGGACGAGATCGGGCGTGTTCAGGGTGGTATGGCCGTAAGCGAAAGTATCAGGTGCAAAACAGCCACTTATAGGCGGTGGGCAGCCTGCAGCCAGAATGTGGCGGGGCACGAGGCCCCGCCACATTCTTTAAATCTGGCGCACGTCTGTCTCTTTGCCTCTTTTCAGTCAGGCCGCTTTTTCTGCAGAGAAATTTGAAAAAAAGAAAAAAGCTTACAGCACCTGGTATTCCCAGGCGGTCTCCCATCCAAGTACTAACCAGGCCCGACCCTGCTTAGCTTCCGAGATCGGACGAGATCGGGCGTGTTCAGGGTGGTATGGCCGTAAGCGAGAGTATCAGGTGCAAAACAGCCACTTATAGGCGGTGGGCAACCTGCAGCCAGAATGTGGCGGGGCACGAGGCCCCGCCACATTCTTTTAAAATCTGGCGCACGTCTGTCTCTTTGCCTCTTTTCAGTCAGGCCGCTTTTTCTGCAGAGAAATTTGAAAAAAAGAAAAAAGCTTACAGCACCTGGTATTCCCAGGCGGTCTCCCATCCAAGTACTAACCAGGCCCGACCCTGCTTAGCTTCCGAGATCGGACGAGATCGGGCGTGTTCAGGGTGGTATGGCCGTAAGCGAGAGTATCAGGTGCAAAACAGCCACTTATAGGCAGCCGGCAGCCTGCAGCCAGAATGTGGCGGGGCACGAGGCCCCGCCACATTCTTTTAAAATCTGGCGCACGTCTGTCTCTTTGCCTCTTTTCAGTCAGGCCGCTTTTTCTGCAGAGAAATTTGAAAAAAAGAAAAAAGCTTACAGCACCTGGTATTCCCAGGCGGTCTCCCATCCAAGTACTAACCAGGCCCGACCCTGCTTAGCTTCCGAGATCGGACGAGATCGGGCGTGTTCAGGGTGGTATGGCCGTAAGCGAGAGTATCAGGTGCAAAACAGCCACTTATAGGCGGTGGGGCAGCCTGCAGCCAGAATGTGGCGGGGCACGAGGCCCCGCCACATTCTTTTAAAATCTGGCGCACGTCTGTCTCTTTGCCTCTTTTCAGTCAGGCCGCTTTTTCTGCAGAGAAATTTGAAAAAAAGAAAAAAGCTTACAGCACCTGGTATTCCCAGGCGGTCTCCCATCCAAGTACTAACCAGGCCCGACCCTGCTTAGCTTCCGAGATCGGACGAGATCGGGCGTGTTCAGGGTGGTATGGCCGTAAGCGAGAGTATCAGGTGCAAAACAGCCACTTATAGGCATGCTGGCAGCCTGCAGCCAGAATGTGGCGGGGCACGAGGCCCCGCCACATTCTTTTAAAATCTGGCGCACGTCTGTCTCTTTGCCTCTTTTCAGTCAGGCCGCTTTTTCTGCAGAGAAATTTGAAAAAAAGAAAAAAGCTTACAGCACCTGGTATTCCCAGGCGGTCTCCCATCCAAGTACTAACCAGGCCCGACCCTGCTTAGCTTCCGAGATCGGACGAGATCGGGCGTGTTCAGGGTGGTATGGCCGTAAGCGAGAGTATCAGGTGCAAAACAGCCACTTATAGGCGGTGGGGCAGCCTGCAGCCAGAATGTGGCGGGGCACGAGGCCCCCCCACATTCTTTAAATCTGGCGCACGTCTGTCTCTTTGCCTCTTTTCAGTCAGGCCGCTTTTTCTGCAGAGAAATTTGAAAAAAAGAAAAAAGCTTACAGCACCTGGTATTCCCAGGCGGTCTCCCATCCAAGTACTAACCAGGCCCGACCCTGCTTAGCTTCCGAGATCGGACGAGATCGGGCGTGTTCAGGGTGGTATGGCCGTAAGCGAGAGTTTCAGGTGCAAAACAGCCACTTATAGGCAGCCTGCAGCCTGCAGCCAGAATGTGGCGGGGCACGAGGCCCCGCCACATTCTTTTAAAATCTGGCGCACGTCTGTCTCTTTGCCTCTTTTCAGTCAGGCCGCTTTTTCTGCAGAGAAATTTGAAAAAAAGAAAAAAGCTTACAGCACCTGGTATTCCCAGGCGGTCTCCCATCCAAGTACTAACCAGGCCCGACCCTGCTTAGCTTCCGAGATCGGACGAGATCGGGCGTGTTCAGGGTGGTATGGCCGTAAGCGAAAGTATCAGGTGCAAAACAGCCACTTATAGGCGGTGGGGCAGCCTGCAGCCAGAATGTGGCGGGGCACGAGGCCCCGCCACATTCTTTTAAAATCTGGCGCACGTCTGTCTCTTTGCCTCTTTTCAGTCAGGCCGCTTTTTCTGCAGAGAAATTAGAAAAAAAGAAAAAAGCTTACAGCACCTGGTATTCCCAGGCGGTCTCCCATCCAAGTACTAACCAGGCCCGACCCTGCTTAGCTTCCGAGATCGGACGAGATCGGGCGTGTTCAGGGTGGTATGGCCGTAAGCGAGAGTATCAGGTGCAAAACAGCCACTTATAGGCGGTGGGGCAGCCTGCAGCCAGAATGTGGCGGGGCACGAGGCCCCGCCACATTCTTTTAAAATCTGGCGCACGTCTGTCTCTTTGCCTCTTTTCAGTCAGGCCGCTTTTTCTGCAGAGAAATTTGAAAAAAAGAAAAAAGCTTACAGCACCTGGTATTCCCAGGCGGTCTCCCATCCAAGTACTAACCAGGCCCGACCCTGCTTAGCTTCCAAGATCGGACGAGATCGGGCGTGTTCAGGGTGGTATGGCCGTAAGCGAGAGTTTCAGGTGCAAAACAGCCACTTATAGGCAGCCTGCAGCCTGCAGCCAGAATGTGGCGGGGCACGAGGCCCCGCCACATTCTTTTAAAATCTGGCGCACGTCTGTCTCTTTGCCTCTTTTCAGTCAGGCCGCTTTTTCTGCAGAGAAATTTGAAAAAAAGAAAAAAGCTTACAGCACCTGGTATTCCCAGGCGGTCTCCCATCCAAGTACTAACCAGGCCCGACCCTGCTTAGCTTCCGAGATCGGACGAGATCGGGCGTGTTCAGGGTGGTATGGCCGTAAGCGAAAGTATCAGGTGCAAAACAGCCACTTATAGGCAGCCTGCAGCCAGAATGTGGCGGGGCACGAGGCCCCGCCACATTCTTTAAAATCTGGCGCACGTCTGTCTCTTTGCCTCTTTTCAGTCAGGCCGCTTTTTCTGCAGAGAAATTAGAAAAAAAGAAAAAAGCTTACAGCACCTGGTATTCCCAGGCGGTCTCCCATCCAAGTACTAACCAGGCCCGACCCTGCTTAGCTTCCGAGATCGGACGAGATCGGGCGTGTTCAGGGTGGTATGGCCGTAAGCGAGAGTATCAGGTGCAAAACAGCCACTTATAGGCGGTGGGGCAGCCTGCAGCCAGAATGTGGCGGGGCACGAGGCCCCGCCACATTCTTTAAAATCTGGCGCACGTCTGTCTCTTTGCCTCTTTTCAGTCAGGCCGCTTTTTCTGCAGAGAAATTTGAAAAAAAGAAAAAAGCTTACAGCACCTGGTATTCCCAGGCGGTCTCCCATCCAAGTACTAACCAGGCCCGACCCTGCTTAGCTTCCGAGATCGGACGAGATCGGGCGTGTTCAGGGTGGTATGGCCGTAAGCGAAAGTATCAAGTGCAAAACAGCCACTTATAGGCTGTGGCAGCCGGCAGCCAGAATGTGTTCTGAAATCTGGCGCAAGTGGGCCTCTGAAAAGTTAAGGAAGTTAAGCTTTACTATGAAGGGGACCCGTCCGCGGAAGACCGGGGTTCGATTCCCCGACGGGGAGA
This sequence comes from Notolabrus celidotus, assembly GCF_009762535.1. Taxonomy (NCBI): domain Eukaryota; kingdom Metazoa; phylum Chordata; class Actinopteri; order Labriformes; family Labridae; genus Notolabrus; species Notolabrus celidotus. Next base: position 28,717,118 of record NC_048292.1, on the reverse strand, counting down.
CTTATGCTTCCTACCAGCAGCTAATTGTTTTACCCACAAGGACAGGGGCTTCAAGCTCGTGCTGCTCTCCAGCCGAGGTGAGCTGAGGAAGGGTTAACCTTACCTACTACAATGGAGGCAATCTAAATCAAATTGCCAACCAAGCAGTCATCAATGTACCGTAAGTAAAGCAGGATGAGTTCATTGGTTCATCCCTGCCTTTTGCCTTCATCAGCAAATTCCAGTCCAATGTGTACACTATGCTTTACATCAGTAGGGCATGCATGCGCTGTTAAGAGCGACTACAGTTACATTTGATGGTTAGTACGAGCCGGAATTTACAGTGGCCTCTGAACCTTTCAGGAGGATCGGCTGACCCGATAACCCTTGGATTGTTCAAGGGCTCACTGGTGCTGGGCACCTGTGTTGCTTGCCGTCCGACCAGTCGCAAGGCACCTGCGACACCTCAAAAGCAGGTCCCACCGAGATTTGAACTCGGATCGCTGGATTCAGAGTCCAGAGTGCTAACCATTACACCATGGCACCGTCGCATGGCTTCCAGAGACAGCTGTCGAACACGGTCTTACATGCCATCAACATGTATGGTTGTTACTGTGCACACAACAAGAGACGGTAGGCACTAAGAAATACCAGTGAAACAGACGACCGCATGAAAAAGCAACTTTAACTGGCTGTCTAAAGTAACGTGGTCAGCTACGAGGGCTGAGGCTGAGAGCAGCATGTTCATTCTTTGCTGAGAGCAACACGTGCAAAAAGCAGGAGTCAGAGGCCACACAAACGGCACCGTCTCAGTTTAGCGTGTCAGGCACGCCCGCCGTACTACGAGCACAGTGTTTTATTGTCTTCATGCCGCCTGCCGTGTAAAGACTTGATGAGTAATCTCTGTCAGCATCATGTGGCAGACAACAGTGGCAGGGAAAAGCACGTCATGTCAGAAGTGGGATTCGAACCCACGCCTCCAGGGGAGACTGCGACCTGAACGCAGCGCCTTAGACCGCTCGGCCATCCTGACTAGATGGGCACCGTGGTCACAGGGCGCGGCACGCCGACACGGTCACGTAACAAACCTTTTGGCTCCATTCAGGGTGCAGACTGCTACTGTTTTCACCTGGCAACAACAAGAACAACCTTTTGGGCTGGAGGACGAAGACATCGCTCCTTGCAGTGGAGAGGAAGACTAATGGAAGGCCAAAGCAGTTTCTACAAAAATCCAGTTGCAGGTACCTGGTTTTGCTCATGTGTACAACTTGAATACCAATTGCTCTGCTGATATTACTAGTCCTTTAGTTTGTGAACACAGCTTTGGCTTAGCTGAGGTTTCTGGTCGCTTGGACTTAAGCTCAGTCCTGTTACAGGGCAGTATCTGTCGCAACAGTAGGTAGGCTGAAGTCAAGTGAGAAACATGTTCACAACTGCGTGCGCAACCTTCAAGCTGGTTCCATGGTGTAATGGTGAGCACTCTGGACTTTGAATCCAGTGATCCGAGTTCAAATCTCGGGGGGACTGCGAAGATATTAGATGTTTGTACAGCACACTGTCCTGTTTGAGTGGCAGTTGCAATATTGCCTCCTCTTTGTCATACGCTAAATTGAGACTTCTGAAATGCTTTGTTTCGGACTTGGTTCCAGAATGCGTTCCTGCAGCTTCACGACCGTCCCACACCTACTCCTTACGACTGGCCACTTTCTGATAAGTGCGGCAATCTCCACTGGAAACAACAGCAACGCATCAAAGTGTTTCCGCCCAGTTTCCAACTGGGGACCTTTCGCGCGTGGGCCGTTAATAGTAAAGCTTAACTTCCTTAACTTTTCCCATTCATTCTCTGTGGTAGTTCTTATCACTACGGATGTAATATATTTCTGACCACTATGGAGATTTGGGGGGCGCTGTTTCCCCTTTTTGGTAGAGTTAAGAGAAACGTAAGTGTGGCTCACTTTTACAGTACTTATAGGCCCCGAGTGATGTTGACAAACCAGTTTTATGATAGTTTAATGAAGTAGTTTTGACAGGTACGAACCGGGGGGGCTGTTAGCTCAGGTAGCGGGCTAGTAGTTTAAAGATGGAGAATGTTAAGGTAAAGTTTACAGTATGTCAGCTTTAATGCTAATGTAAGCTCATTTTATCAATGAGAGAGAGAGGCGGGAATAACTGTTCATTCATTCTTTATGAATGTCTCTCCTCCTGACTGTAAAATCATACCTTATTGACTCTTTTACCGTGATTCATTAAAAAACAGAATAACGTTTGAAGCCTTTGTGCGATCATTGTGTTAGCTCATTACTTGTCAATGGGAATGTTTAGCTCCAGTTATATTTCAGGAGGCGTTAGCGTACATGTAGGATGAGGTTGAATGAGCATGAAATACTTTTAATTATATTTATTAGGTATCACACTTTCCATTATCTGTTCGTGTATGTATATCTATGAATCAATCTTTCTATCTTAGGCCTGTATCTGTCTGTCTATAACGTTTGTTAGATCAGGTGTTGTTATTTAGTGTTGTTACTTAGTAATTGAATATGCTGGTTATTTTCAGTTTTGATAAAGATGATTCAACAGTATGATCATTGTTACTTCATATGACTTGTGTGTTGCTGTGAACAGAATATGAAGAGGATGGTTGACTTCTTCCCTGGAAGAGTCAGAGTGTCCTTCAGGAAGGGTCCGTCAGGTCATCTCCGTCAGGACCCCTCTGATGAGGCCATGAAAATAAAAAAACATCCTGCCCTTCAGGACAAGTCCCCCCCTCAGAAGCACGACCTAGTGAGGACGAATGCCCTTACTGTGGTTTTTCAGAGGGGAGGGGATGTGTCCGACAAACTGGAGGTGATGGGGGAGTACGTTCTCCAGTTTGGAAAATACAAGGGGAAATCCTACAGGTGGCTCCTTGAAAATGATGTAGGCTACACCGTCTACCTCTTTAACAAGGTAGAAGAGGAGGAGCAGGCAGGGACCTTCTGCGCTCAGGGCCACAGCAAGGACAGCCTGTTGTCGTTCCTCGAATATGCCAGGAGCTTCCGGGAAGTTGAGGATCTCAGGGAGTACCTACTTTCCAGGAAGCCCGTACCACCAGCGGCGTCAGAGGATGACAACACTGTTGGCTTTGGAACCAGGGCCAGGGATACCTGGAGGCAGATCTGGGAGAGCAGAGCAGATGGTTACGCTGCCTTTATTTTAGGTCGTAGCTGTGTAAACAACAGCAAAATGCACCATCTGCAGACCTATCTCCAGAAGCAGAAGAAAGCCGAGTCCTGCCGAACACCTCCAGCAGTCTCTGCTGCCTCCACACCACCATGCAGCAGTCTGGGTCAGTTCACAAATATGTAAACACTCATTTTATTCAAACATTTCAAGATTCTAACACAGCTTTAATGTTGTTGATCTTTTAGTGATGGAGCAGGATGAGGACCTGGAGAGGGAAATGCTCACTCTGTCCCCATCTAAGGATTTCACTGAGCCACGTAGGTGGAGCTAAATTATAGCAGAATTATTTTGTTCTCTCACCATATATGATACAAGTTTAATGCCACCTTTACTTTCAGGGCCACTAGCAGAAGTCCCAAGGGCCACAGCTGTGCCTCCAGCAACAGGTTTCCTTCGTCTGATGAAGGGAGAATTCTGTATTCAACAGGATTCTCCTGACATCACTTTGTCCTTACAACTAGTTTGTTATTTTGGCCGTGTTCTGGTCTGTTTTGATGATTGTGTTCTTTTGCTCTCCCACTAACCAAAGGACTTAACATTTCAGCAATGATGGTAAGTGTTTTCTTTATTGCATGTTTTGAATGAGGTCCTTCAAGGATGTGGCATGTAAAAAAACCCATCAGGCTTTGAGATGTAGCTTGGATACAGGTTTACAAGCCAAATCCTTGATTGACAGGTGTTACAGTGACTGAACTTTGATAGTGTTTCTGTTCTCTACCTGTTTTCACCTACAATGTTTAAAAGCATCATGTTTCTCCGTTTCTAATAAATAAGAATTCGGTTTACAATAGTGTATTTTCAATCTGTAATGTCAGTTAGTGACACAGGAAACAGGTAAAGACAGAACATGAAGTTAAACAAGCTTGACTTTGTGAATAAAATAACACAGACTTGTTCCAACAGCACACAGGACTCAGCCAGAGGCCACAGTCTCCAGAGCTGCTCAGGCCAGTTACTCCCCTAAAGATGTCACCCCGGTAAAAGGTATTTACATTGCTTTTCTTCTCATTTTTAAATGCAGATGTGTGAATTGCTTTTGATTTGAGTGACAATCCCTTTTCTTTTAATCCCATGAATACAGCCAAGGTCCCATTACCAGTGCCGCCCCAGCTGCTTGCCATTGCTCCACAGCTCGGGATTAAAGAGTCTCTTCCTGGAGGTAAAAACTCTAATGTCTCATATGCTTTATGATTAAAAACCTGAAGCACTTATTTGTTTTTAATTATTACACCTCACATGTCCTACCTGTTTTGTTCCACTATTGTAGAGTCATCTTTACAGAACGTGGCTCCTGTTGGAGCACCGGGAGACATCGTCCATGACCCAGGTATGATTTTCTTAGTCTCAGTATAAATCATTGTAGTAATTAACACAGCTCTCTTTATTTTTCTTTTATTGAGGATGTCCTGTGGTATCTTATTGTGGGTTTTACAGCTCTGTCCTGTCCAGAACCTCCAGTCCAGCAGCCTGAAGCGCCCGTCCCCTCCTATGATCAGGATGTTGCTAGGTGGAACTGCTCCCAACAGCAGAAAATATGGATGAAGGCTGAGATGGAATTACTTGGGCTCTGGCCAGGTTCACGTCCAGTGCGGCACGCCATGAACATGCTGTCTCTGTGGCGTCATCCACCTCAGCCTGAGCTCATAGATTCAGTCTATGAGCTGCCGTCGCCCAAGTACTTTCAGCTGCATCCATTTTTCATCTGGAAGCCGGAGCACCAGATCATGGAGAGGCTGAGGAACAACTATCAGCTGCCTTGTCTCCATGGTTGTTCCACTCCGCAGGTAGCTTCCTCTGGCGTTGGGCGGCCAAGAGTGATCATCGGCGTCAGCGGCCAGTACTACATCCTAGCTTCGCGGCTCACCTGCAAAGCTTGCAAAAAGTACTGGTACGCTGACAAGCCCCAATGGCTGGAGAAGCTACCGAAGCGCATCAGCAACATCGTGCCAGCTCTCCTCACCTTCAAAAAGGCCATCTGCAAGTCTGTGATGGACGAGATGAGGCGCAGCGGCAGATCACCAGAGGACATGGCGAAGCAGCTGACGGAGGCGCTCCACCTGAAGTTTGAGAGAGCTCACCTGGCCTACCTGCACAGCGTCCAGAACATCAGGGACGCTGAAGCAGGAGTCTACGGTCAGAAGACCATCTCTGGGCTCCTCAGACAGGCGGACACTCCCGCTCCATTCGGTGGGTACTCCGACATCGACGGCTGGAACGGAGTGTCCCTCTCATCTCACTACCTGGTGGACTGCCTGGTCAGTGAGTATGAGCGGCAGGAGGAGCTCCTCACTCTGCTGCTTCAGGGGACCTTTGGACAGGCGCTCAGGGCGGATCACACCCGCAAGGTGGCTAGGAAGGTCGCCCTCTCCACCGGCACAATGTCTTCCTACGCCATCATGAATGAGAACTGGATGATCCTGAGCTGGGTGATGCTGCAGTCAGAGTGCGACCAGTCACTTCACCCGATGTATGAGGGTCTGGCTCGTCGCTACGCTGCAGCTGGAGTGGACAAGGCCCAGTACCAGTGGGTGGACAGGTATGAAGAACGAGCTGGAATCATGAGTTTAAACAGTGACTTGTGTTCTGTGGTCTGTTTCATTGTTATTAGTTCAATTTACTCACTTTACAACTTAGTTTATTTACAGTAACAATGATGTTAACAGTTTGAGTTAACTGACCCTTTTTTAGTCTAAAGCACAGAACAAATGTTTAATAGAGAACATGTCCAGTAACACACTTCAAAACCGGTATGAGACTCATTTTTTATTAAAAAAATACCGAAAGATATTTTTCACACAATGTCATTTCTTTTTAATGTTTTAGGGACTGCTGTGCAGCCTTTAAGGTCCTGGATCCTGGGGCTCGGGAGCACCTCTCGTGGGACAGCTGGAGGACAACAGAGGCTACAGTGGCAGAGGCAACCTCAGGAAACCTGGCTAATGTCTGTGCTGCGAGGAGCAAGTTTAACACTGGCATTACTGTCAAGTTAGACTTGTTTCACTGCATGCGGCGTTTTACCAGGGAGTGTGTCTCTGAGCACCATCCTCTGTACAGCTCCTTTTGCCAGTTCCTCTCTGCAGCTTTCATCGTTGTGGACCAGGAGGATCTTCAACGGCTGAAGGAGGCGTACACGTTCTGCAGAATCTCTCCTGCTAACCCCACCAAGCAGCACATCAGAGAGCACTGCAGGACGAAGGTGCCACAGCCCCGAGAGCTGCTGCAGAGGGTTGAAGACGTCCTTCAACACTTCTTCCTGGCAAAGGATCCCAACGATGTGCTCCTCTTTAAAGCCTCCATGCTGAAAGTGTGGAGGATTCAGCAGATCCACATCCTCAGAGGCTGCCTGAGTGATCCAGAGGCTGGGGAGGGAATCCTTTACAGGTATGGTGGCACTCTGCAGCTCAACTACACCAAGGGCGAGGGAGCTGCTGTACCTGTTTGGATCCCCGTAAGAGGCACGTCTCAGCAGGAGGGGTTCCACTTTCACCAGGCACAGTGGGTGACAGGCAACCGGGTGTCCAGTGAGCTGTTTCAGGCCCAAGCCATGACGGGAGTGGCGCGCTGGAACTTCCAGAGGCTGGTGGACCTGAAACTACCCGGTGTGGAGCTCCCTGCTGTGTTCGACCCTCTGTTACTTGCCCAGCTGAACACAGCATCTTTGCAGGTGACAGGGAGGGCAAAATACCCAGTCCTCCATGTGACCTCCAGGGACACAGGGGAGAGGTTTGGGCTGCGCTATGTGGAGCCAGGCTGCCGTCCTGTTGTTCTGAGCTTTGACAAGGAGCCTCAGAACATTTTAGCTCCGGTAGCCGTGGAGCCGCAGCAGCAGCAGCAGCAGCAGCAGCAGCAGCAGCAGCAGCAGCAGCAGCAGCAGCAGCAGCAGCAGCAGCAGAGTCCTTCCCAGGATGAAGTGCATCCCTCCTCTGCTGCTGAAGCCTCCACAGAGTCTCAGGTAATCTAGATGACTCACTCACTTTCAGTTAATGACTAATATTTAGACTTCTTTACTCAACTTTGCTCTGTTTAATGCCACAATGCAGGAAACCAGTAGCACCGTGCAGGAGGATCCAGTGGGAGCTGTGCCGGTCCTGTCATCTCAGCTGAGCTCTGGCGCAGTGTCCCACACCCTGCCTTCACCCTCGTCTGCCTCAGTCAAAGCAGAAACACTGGCTTTGATGGACACAGGTCATTCAAACTACCACCTACTACTCCTCCTCACATAAACCTGATAGTTAAAATCAGCTGTGAACAGTTTGGTTGAATTCATTTCCTAAATGTATTTTTAGGAAATACAAAGAATAACTGTTAAAGCTTCTGTATTACGGTTATAAAACCTCAAGAATCTTTGAGTTCAGAAATGTAACATGTTTAACTTTTCATACATTATAATAATCACTTTGAACAACAGTACTCTGCTGTAACATATTAACAAACTAATGCTTTATTTTTTAGGCTTGCCGTTGCTACCCGTTTCCTCCTCTCCTCGGGCCACCCGCACTGGTCCCATCAAGACAGGTGGTCTGGTTCAGGTCCTGGACCACAGCCGGTGGACAGGGCCCATGAGAGCGGCCATCGATGAGCTCCTGATAAAGCACCACGGGGAAAAAGGCCTGTTGAAGCAGGTGGATGCAGACTATGCTGCCATGGTGCATAGGGCATGCACTGACCCCAACAGCCTTCTGCATCCTACCACCTGCCAGCATATCTCGAGATATGTAAAGCATCTGGCCAAACTAAAAAACACCAGCTCCTCTCTCAACACCAGCCCAGAGAAAGTCCTGGAGACTCAGAGGCTGTGGCAGAGTTTGACCTCTGGCAGCCAAACAGTCAGTGTTCCTGTCACAATCCTTCCTCCAGCTACTCTCAATCCTCCACCTGTGACTTCCCCCCAGGAGGAGTCAATGAGCCGGGCTGCAGTGGAGAAGATAGTGACAGAGATTCTGGACAAGCAGCAGCAGCATCAACAACAACAACAACAACAACAACAACAACAACAACAACAACAACAACAACAACAGCAGAAGAAGAAGTTGACCAGGAACTGTTTGGCATGTGGTCAGCCAAAGTCCAGATATCTTGGCGATGGCTCTTCAGTCCACTTCTTCTATCAAGGCAGCAATGTGAAATATTTCTATTGCTCCACAAAGGTCTATATGACCTACAGGGATCAGGGCCTAAACAATCCCAGAATGCCTTTTGAGGACTTTGCTGCCTCTCCATTTTTTCAGCGGGAGTTGGAGGCTGCCAAACAGAGGGGGGCAGAATGGAAGAAGGTGGCAGAGGAGAGGGCAAAGAGGAAGGCTGCAGTGCAGCTGCCAGTGGGTCGCCTGTGCAGGGCCTGTCACCAGCCATTAAAGCAGGGTCCAGACAGCCCTCATGTACATACATACTTCCCGGGGGTGCCAGGGAAGTACATCTACTGCCCCTCCAAAGTTTTCTCCTTGTACAAGGCACAGGGTATGGTCAAGGAGATGAACTGGACAGAGTTTCAGCAGTCTGGCTTTTTTGACGCTGAAAAGAACAGATGGCTCACAGAAAAGCCAAAGTGACTGCCTGAGCCCTATTGTTGTAAATATGTAAATATATAAATATGTAAATATGTAAATATATAAATATGTAAATACAGAAAAATATGTTTAGACATTCATTCTGTTTATATACTTTGTATTTATCTTAATGTTATATTTCACCTGTTTGGGGTTTTATGAGTGATTTTGTGTGTTTAATAATTCAGAGCTCTGCTGTTCTTTATTGATCTTTATTGTTATTTTTGTTTATCTATATAGTTGTTGTTGTTATAGGATACAATGTGTGCATTGAGCTGTGTGAGTTAAACAGAGGCTACAATAATTCAATAGAAGTTTTCTTTCAGTTCATCAGTGTAGTCTCTAGTTGTCTTGCATGCTGAGGGGCCTTTAAATGTTCAGGGTAGTAATGATGCAAAACCAAATTGACCCTTTTTTTCCAAATCGAAATGACAGCTGGCCATCTTGTGTTGTAGTCAGCCGATGTAAAGGTCTTCAGAGTTGGTAGTGTGGTCCACGACTCACTGAGCACAATCACCATCCGAGTCCTTTCCAAGCTCCGTTTCCACACCGTCACCATGGCATGTAAAGACAAGATCAGCAGAGAGATACAATGTATATCTTTGCCCACAGTGGGTTACCAAAATCAACACAGCATGAAAGTTCCTCACAGCGGCTGTGAAGCACTTGTTTATATTTATAATACATTGAAAATGTGTTGTATTGGTCAGACTTGTCTTTATTGTGCTAAAATAAAACTTCTTGAAGGTGTTTGTGTTTTTCTGTCATTACTTGATATAATCATTTTCTTAGCTTACACTTGCACATAATAATTAATAAACATCTGCTTATTATTCTCACTGACTTCATGGACTTTGGTAAGTGACACTGTAGCAGTGTATTTGGTAAACCGGTCATTTTCTAGTTATCTTTAAAAGGTCATCGTTTTGGTGTGCACTGAAACATACAGTTATTGTTATCATTAAATTAAATTAAATCAGTAATAAGCAACATTATTGTCTAATCTTTATTTCCATCATGTGGGATTACTATTTCCCAAAACCAGTTTGTACATTTCGCCTGAAATGTAGAAATCTAGCTGTTTCAGATCATAGGAATACAATGTAGCGACACAGTCTGAGTTGATTGTGTTATCCCCGTGCTGGATTCGAACCTACCTCTCTTCCGCGGCGCTCCTCTCCGGCTGGTTTGTCCTCTACAGCTATACGCGGCTGGCCTCCGCGCGGGGGCCGCAAATAGTAAAGCTTAACTTCCTTAACTTTTCCCATTCATTCTCTATGGTAGTTCTCATCACTACGGATGTAATATATTTCTGACCACTATGGAGATTTGGGGGGCGCTGTTTCCCCCTTTTGGTAGAGTTAAGAGAACCCCGTTTCTTAAGGTTTTGAGTGAGTGACGGGTCACAGCATCAGCGGTAAACAACAACACTGTTATACAGCATTTATTGTGGCTTTTTCTCACGACTTTGACAACGAGTTCAAACAATCAAACGTAAGTGTGGCTCACTTTTACAGTACTTATAGGCCCCAAGTGATGTTGACAAACCAGTTTTATGATAGTTTAATGAAGTAGTTTTGACAGGTACGAACCGGGGGGGCTGTTAGCTCAGGTAGCGGGCTAGTAGTTTAAAGATGGAGAATGTTAAGGTAAAGTTTACAGTATGTCAGCTTTAATGCTAATGTAAGCTCATTTTATCAACGAGAGAGAGAGGCAGGAATAACTGTTCATTCATTCTTTATGAATGTCTCTCCTCCTGACTGTAAAATCATACCTTATTGACTCTTTTACCGTGATTCATTAAAAAACAGAATAACGTTTGAAGCCTTTGTGCGATCATTGTGTTAGCTCATTACTTGTCAATGGGAATGTTTAGATCCAGTTATATTTCAGGAGGCGTTAGTGTACATGTAGGATGAGGTTGAATGAGCATGAAATACTTTTAATTATATTTATTAGGTATCACACTTTCCATTATCTGTTCGTGTATGTATATCTATGAATCAATCTTTCTATCTTAGGCCTGTATCTGTCTGTCTATAACGTTTGTTAGATCAGGTGTTGTTATTTAGTGTTGTTACTTAGTAATTGAATATGCTGGTTATTTTCAGTTTTGATAAAGATGATTCAACAGTATGATCATTGTTACTTCATATGACTTGTGTGTTGCTGTGAACAGAATATGAAGAGGATGGTTGACTTCTTCCCTGGAAGAGTCAGAGTGTCCTTCAGGAAGGGTCCATCAGGTCATCTCCGTCAGGACCCCTCTGATGAGGCCATGAAAATAAAAAAACATCCTGCCCTTCAGGACAAGTCCCCCCCTCAGAAGCACGACCTAGTGAGGACGAATGCCCTTACTGTGGTTTTTCAGAGGGGAGGGGATGTGTCCGACAAACTGGAGGTGATGGGGGAGTACGTTCTCCAGTTTGGAAAATACAAGGGGAAATCCTACAGGTGGCTCCTTGAAAATGATGTAGGCTACACCGTCTACCTCTTTAACAAGGTAGAAGAGGAGGAGCAGGCAGGGACCTTCTGCGCTCAGGGCCACAGAAAGGACAGCCTGTTGTCGTTCCTCGAATATGCCAGGAGCTTCCGGGAAGTTGAGGATCTCAGGGAGTACCTACTTTCCAGGAAGCCCGTACCACCAGCGGCGTCAGAGGATGACAACACTGTTGGCTTTGGAACCAGGGCCAGGGATACCTGGAGGCAGATCTGGGAGAGCAGAGCAGATGGTTACGCTGCCTTTATTTTAGGTCGTAGCTGTGTAAACAACAGCAAAATGCACCATCTGCAGACCTATCTCCAGAAGCAGAAGAAAGCCGAGTCCTGCCGAACACCTCCAGCAGTCTCTGCTGCCTCCACACCACCATGCAGCAGTCTGGGTCAGTTCACAAATATGTAAACACTAATTTTATTCAAACATTTCAAGATTCTAACACAGCTTTAATGTTGTTGATCTTTTAGTGATGGAGCAGGATGAGGACCTGGAGAGGGAAATGCTCACTCTGTCCCCATCTAAGGATTTCACTGAGCCACGTAGGTGGAGCTAAATTATAGCAGAATTATTTTGTTCTCTCACCATACATGATACAAGTTTAATGCCACCTTTACTTTCAGGGCCACAAGCAGAAGTCCCAAGGGCCACAGCTGTGCCTCCAGCAACAGGTTTCCTTTGTCTAATGAAGGGAGAATTCTGTATTCAACAGGATTCTCCTGACATCACTTTGTCCTTACAACTAGTTTGTTATTTTGGCCGTGTTCTGGTCTGTTATGATGATTGTGTTCTTTTGCTCTCCCACTAACCAAAGGACTTAACATTTCAGCAATGATGGTAAGTGTTTTCTTTATTGCATGTTTTGAATGAGGTCATTCAAGGATGTGGCATGTAAAAAAACCCATCAGGCTTTGAGATGTAGCTTGGATACAGGTTTACAAGCCAAATCCTTGATTGACAGGTGTTACAGTGACTGAACTTTGATAGTGTTTCTGTTCTCTACCTGTTTTCACCTACAATGTTTAAAAGCATCATGTTTCTCCGTTTCTAATAAATAAGAATTCGGTTTACAATAGTGTATTTTCAATCTGTAATGTCAGTTAGTGACACAGGAAACAGGTAAAGACAGAACATGAAGTTAAACAAGCTTGACTTTGTGAATAAAATAACACAGACTTGTTCCAACAGCACGCAGGACTCAGCCAGAGGCCACAGTCTCCAGAGCTGCTCAGGCCAGTTACTCCCCTAAAGATGTCACCCCGGTAAAAGGTATTTACATTGCTTTTCTTCTCATTTTTAAATGCAGATGTGTGAATTGCTTTTGATTTGAGTGACGATCCCTTTTCTTTTAATCCCATGAATACAGCCAAGGTCCCATTACCAGTGCCGCCCCAGCTGCTTGCCATTGCTCCACAGCTCGGGATTAAAGAGTCTCTTCCTGGAGGTAAAAACTCTAATGTCTCATATGCTTCATGATTAAAAACCTGAAGCACTTATTTGTTTTTAATTATTACACCTCACATGTCCTACCTGTTTTGTTCCACTATTGTAGAGTCATCTTTACAGAACGTGGCTCCTGTTGGAGCACCGGGAGACACCGTCCATGACCCAGGTATGATTTTCTTAGTCTCAGTATAAATCATTGTAGTAATTAACACAGAGCTCTCTTTATTTTTCTTTTATTGAGGATGTCCTGTGGTATCTTATTGTGGGTTTTACAGCTCTGTCCTGTCCAGAACCTCCAGTCCAGCAGCCTGAAGCGCCCGTCCCCTCCTATGATCAGGATGTTGCTAGGTGGAACTGCTCCCAACAGCAGAAAATATGGATGAAGGCTGAGATGGAATTACTTGGGCTCTGGCCAGGTTCACGTCCAGTGCGGCACGCCATGAACATGCTGTCTCTGTGGCGTCATCCACCTCAGCCTGAGCTCATAGATTCAGTCTATGAGCTGCCGTCGCCCAAGTACTTTCAGCTGCATCCATTTTTCATCTGGAAGCCGGAGCACCAGATCATGGAGAGGCTGAGGAACAACTATCAGCTGCCTTGTCTCCATGGTTGTTCCACTCCGCAGGTAGCTTCCTCTGGCGTTGGGCGGCCAAGAGTGATCATCGGCGTCAGCGGCCAGTACTACATCCTAGCTTCGCGGCTCACCTGCAAAGCTTGCAAAAAGTACTGGTACGCTGACAAGCCCCAATGGCTGGAGAAGCTACCGAAGCGCATCAGCAACATCGTGCCAGCTCTCCTCACCTTCAAAAAGGCCATCTGCAAGTCTGTGATGGACGAGATGAGGCGCAGCGGCAGATCACCAGAGGACATGGCGAAGCAGCTGACGGAGGCGCTCCACCTGAAGTTTGAGAGAGCTCACCTGGCCTACCTGCACAGCGTCCAGAACATCAGGGACGCTGAAGCAGGAGTCTACGGTCAGAAGACCATCTCTGGGCTCCTCAGACAGGCGGACACTCCCGCTCCATTCGGTGGGTACTCCGACATCGACGGCTGGAACGGAGTGTCCCTCTCATCTCACTACCTGGTGGACTGCCTGGTCAGCGAGTATGAGCGGCAGGAGGAGCTCCTCACTCTGCTGCTTCAGGGGACCTTTGGACAGGCGCTCAGGGCGGATCACACCCGCAAGGTGGCTAGGAAGGTCGCCCTCTCCACCGGCACAATGTCTTCCTACGCCATCATGAATGAGAACTGGATGATCCTGAGCTGGGTGATGCTGCAGTCAGAGTGCGACCAGTCACTTCACCCGATGTATGAGGGTCTGGCTCGTCGCTACGCTGCAGCTGGAGTGGACAAGGCCCAGTACCAGTGGGTGGACAGGTATGAAGAACGAGCTGGAATCATGAGTTTAAACAGTGACTTGTGTTCTGTGGTCTGTTTCATTGTTATTAGTTCAATTTACTCACTTTACAACTTAGTTTATTTACAGTAACAATGATGTTAACAGTTTGAGTTAACTGACCCTTTTTTAGTCTAAAGCACAGAACAAATGTTTAATAGAGAACATGTCCAGTAACACACTTCAAAACCGGTATGAGACTCATTTTTTATTAAAAAAATACTGAAAGATATTTTTCACACAATGTCATTTCTTTTTAATGTTTTAGGGACTGCTGTGCAGCCTTTAAGGTCCTGGATCCTGGGGCTCGGGAGCACCTCTCGTGGGACAGCTGGAGGACAACAGAGGCTACAGTGGCAGAGGCAACCTCATGAAACCTGGCTAATGTCTGTGCTGCGAGGAGCAAGTTTAACACTGGCATTACTGTCAAGTTAGACTTGTTTCACTGCATGCGGCGTTTTACCAGGGAGTGTGTCTCTGAGCACCATCCTCTGTACAGCTCCTTTTGCCAGTTCCTCTCTGCAGCTTTCATCGTTGTGGACCAGGAGGATCTTCAACGGCTGAAGGAGGCGTACACGTTCTGCAGAATCTCTCCTGCTAACCCCACCAAGCAGCACATCAGAGAGCACTGCAGGACGAAGGTGCCACAGCCCCGAGAGCTGCTGCAGAGGGTTGAAGACGTCCTTCAACACTTCTTCCTGGCAAAGGATCCCAACGATGTGCTCCTCTTCAAAGCCTCCATGCTGAAAGTGTGGAGGATTCAGCGGATCCACATCCTCAGAGGCTGCCTGAGTGATCCAGAGGCTGGGGAGGGAATCCTTTACAGGTATGGTGGCACTCTGCAGCTCAACTACACCAAGGGCGAGGGAGCTGCTGTACCTGTTTGGATCCCCGTAAGAGGCACGTCTCAGCAGGAGGGGTTCCACTTTCACCAGGCACAGTGGGTGACAGGCAACCGGGTGTCCAGTGAGCTGTTTCAGGCCCAAGCCATGACGGGAGTGGCGCGCTGGAACTTCCAGAGGCTGGTGGACCTGAAACTACCCGGTGTGGAGCTCCCTGCTGTGTTCGACCCTCTGTTACTTGCCCAGCTGAACACAGCATCTTTGCAGGTGACAGGGAGGGCGAAATACCCAGTCCTCCAGGTGACCTCCAGGGACACAGGGGAGAGGTTTGGGCTGCGCTATGTGGAGCCAGGCTGCCGTCCTGTTGTTCTGAGCTTTGACAAGGAGCCTCAGAACATTTTAGCTCCGGTAGCCGTGGAGCCGCCGCCGCAGCAGCAGCAGCAGCAGCAGCAGCAGCAGCAGCAGCAGCAGCAGCAGCAGCAGCAGACTTCTTCCCAGGATGAAGTGCATCCCTCCTCTGCTGCTGAAGCCTCCACAGAGTCTCAGGTAATCTAGATGACTCACTCACTTTCAGTTAATGACTAATATTTAGACTTCTTTACTCAACTTTGCTCTGTTTAATGCCACAATGCAGGAAACCAGTAGCACCGTGCAGGAGGATCCAGTGGGAGCTGTGCCGGTCCTGTCATCTCAGCTGAGCTCTGGCGCAGTGTCCCACACCCTGCCTTCACCCTCGTCTGCCTCAGTCAAAGCAGAAACACTGGCTTTGATGGACACAGGTCATTCAAACTACCACCTACTACTCCTCCTCACATAAACCTGATAGTTAAAATCAGCTGTGAACAGTTTGGTTGAATTCATTTCCTAAATGTATTTTTAGGAAATACAAAGAATAACTGTTAAAGCTTCTGTATTACGGTTATAAAACCTCAAGAATCTTTGAGTTCAGAAATGTAACATGTTTAACTTTTCATACATTATAATAATCACTTTGAACAACAGTACTCTGCTGTAACATATTAACAAACTAATGCTTTATTTTTTAGGCTTGCCGTTGCTACCCGTTTCCTCCTCTCCTCGGGCCACCCGCACTGGTCCCATCAAGACAGGTGGTCTGGTTCAGGTCCTGGACCACAGCCGGTGGACAGGGCCCATGAGAGCGGCCATCGATGAGCTCCTGATAAAGCACCACGGGGAAAAAGGCCTGTTGAAGCAGGTGGATGCAGACTATGCTGCCATGGTGCACAGGGCATGCACTGACCCCAACAGCCTTCTGCATCCTACCACCTGCCAGCATATCTCGAGATATGTGAAGCATCTGGCCAAACTAAAAAACACCAGCTCCTCTCTCAACACCAGCCCAGAGAAAGTCCTGGAGACTCAGAGGCTGTGGCAGAGTTTGACCTCTGGCAGCCAAACAGTCAGTGTTCCTGTCACAATCCTTCCTCCAGCTACTCTCAATCCTCCACCTGTGACTTCCCCACAGGAGGAGTCAATGAGCCGGGCTGCAGTGGAGAAGATAGTGACAGAGATTCTGGACAAGCAGCAGCAGCATCAACAACAACAACAACAACAACAACAACAACAACAACAACAACAGCAGCAGAAGAAGAAGTTTACCAGGAACTGTTTGGCATGTGGTCAGCCAAAGTCCAGATATCTTGGCGATGGCTCTTCAGTCCACTTCTTCTATCAAGGCAGCAATGTGAAATATTTCTATTGCTCCACAAAGGTCTATATGACCTACAGGGATCAGGGCCTTAACAATCCCAGAATGCCTTTTGAGGACTTTGCTGCCTCTCCATTTTTTCAGCGGGAGTTGGAGGCTGCCAAACAGAGGGGGGCAGAATGGAAGAAGGTGACAGAGGAGAGGGCAAAGAGGAAGGCTGCAGTGCAGCTGCCAGTGGGTCGCCTGTGCAGGGCCTGTCACCAGCCATTAAAGCAGGGTCCAGACAGCCCTCATGTACATACATACTTCCCGGGGGTGCCAGGGAAGTACATCTACTGCCCCTCCAAAGTTTTCTCCTTGTACAAGGCACAGGGTATGGTCAAGGAGATGAACTGGACAGAGTTTCAGCAGTCTGGCTTTTTTGACGCTGAAAAGAACAGATGGCTCACAGAAAAGCCAAAGTGACTGCCTGAGCCCTATTGTTGTAAATATGTAAATATATAAATATGTAAATATGTAAATATATAACTATGTAAATACAGAAAAATATGTTTAGACATTCATTCTGTTTATATACTTTGTATTTCTCTTAATGTTATATTTCACCTGTTTGGGGTTTTATGAGTGATTTTGTGTGTTTAATAATTCAGAGCTCTGCTGTTCTTTATTGATCTTTATTGTTATTTTTGTTTATCTATATAGTTGTTGTTGTTATAGGATACAATGTGTGCATTGAGCTGTGTGAGGTAAACAGAGGCTACAATAATTCAATAGAAGTTTTCTTTCAGTTCATCAGTGTAGTCTCTAGTTGTCTTGCATGCTGAGGGGCCTTTAAATGTTCAGGGTAGTAATGATGCAAAACCAAATTGACCCTTTTTTTCCAAATCGAAATGACAGCTGGCCATCTTGTGTTGTAGTCAGCCGATGTAAAGGTCTTCAGAGTTGGTAGTGTGGTCCACGACTCACTGAGCACAATCACCATCCGAGTCCTTTCCAAGCTCCGTTTCCACACCGTCACCATGGCATGTAAAGACAAGATCAGCAGAGAGATACAATTTATATCTTTGCCCACAGTGGGTTACCAAAATCAACACAACATGAAAGTTCCTCACAGCGGCTGTGAAGCACTTGTTTATATTTAGAATACATTGAAAATGTGTTGTATTGGTCAGACTTGTCTTTATTGTGCTAAAATAAAACTTCTTGAAGGTGTTTGTGTTTTTCTGTCATTACTTGATATAATCATTTTCTTAGCTTACACTTGCACATAATAATTAATAAACATCTGCTTATTATTCTCACTGACTTCATGGACTTTGGTAAGTGACACTGTAGCAGTGTATTTGGTAAACCGGTCATTTTCTAGTTATCTTTAAAAGGTCATCGTTTTGGTGTGCACTGAAACATACAGTTATTGTTATCATTAAATTCAATTAAATCAGTAATTAGCAACATTATTGTCTAATCTTTATTTCCATCATGTGGGATTACTATTTCCCAAAACCAGTTTGTACATTTCGCCTGAAATGTAGAAATCTAGCTGTTTCAGATCATAGGAATACAATGTGCAGCATCAAGACTCACCGGGGATCGAGCGCATGACATGAATCATCGACCAACTGTGACGAAAGCACCGGTTTCCGTAGTGTAGTGGTTATCACGTTCGCCTCACACGCGAAAGGTCCCCAGTTCGAAACTGGGCGGAAACACTTTGATGCGTTGCTGTTGTTTCCAGTGGAGATTGCCGCACTTATCAGAAAGTGGCCAGTCGTAAGGAGTAGGTGTGGGACGGTCGTGAAGCTGCAGGAACGCATTCTGGAACCAAGTCCGAAACAAAGCATTTCAGAAGTCTCAATTTAGCGTATGACAAAGAGGAGGC
Source organism: Notolabrus celidotus (assembly GCF_009762535.1). Lineage (NCBI taxonomy): Eukaryota > Metazoa > Chordata > Actinopteri > Labriformes > Labridae > Notolabrus > Notolabrus celidotus. The sequence goes on along the minus strand of NC_048292.1, from coordinate 28,698,642 downwards.
AATATTGCAACTGCCACTCAAACAAGACAGTGTGCTGTACAAACATCTAACATCTTCACAGTCCCACCGAGATTTGAACTCAGATCACTGGATTCAAAGTCCAGAGTGCTCACCATTACACCATGGAACCAGCTTGAAGGTTGCGCACGCAGTTGTGAACATGTTTCTCACTTGACTTCAGCCTACCTACTGTTGCGACAGATACTGCTCTGTAACAGGACTGAGCTCAAGTCCAAGCGACCAGAAACCTCAGCTAAGCCAAAGCTGTGTTCACAAACTAAAGGACTAGTAATATCAGCAGAGCAATTGGTACTCAAGTTGTACACATGAGCAAAGCCAGGTACCTGCAACTGGATTTTTGTAGAAACTGCTTTGGCCTTCCATTAGTCTTCCTCCCCACTGCAAGGAGCGATGTCTTCGTCCTCCAGCCCAAAAGGTTGTTCTTGTTGTTGCCAGGTGAAAACAGTAGCAGTCTGCACCCTGAATGGAGCCAAAAGGTTTGTTACGTGACCGTGTCGGCGTGCCGCGCCCTGTGACCATGCTGCCCATCTAGTCAGGATGGCCGAGCGGTCTAAGGCGCTGCGTTCAGGTCGCAGTCTCCCCTGGAGGCGTGGGTTCGAATCCCACTTCTGACATGACGTGCTTTTCCCTGCCACTGTTGTCTGCCACATGATGCTGACAGAGATTACTCATCAAGTCTTTACACGGCAGGCGGCATGAAGACAATAAAACACTGTGCTCGTAGTACGGCGGGCGTGCCTGACACGCTAAACTGAGACGGTGCCGTTTGTGTGGCCTCTGACTCCTGCTTTTTGCACGTGTTGCTCTCAGCAAAGAATGAACATGCTGCTCTCAGCCTCAGCCCTCGTAGCTGACCACGTTACTTTAGACAGCCAGTTAAAGTTGCTTTTTCATGCGGTCGTCTGTTTCACTGGTATTTCTTAGTGCCTACCGTCTCTTGTTGTGTGCACAGTAACAACCATACATGTTGATGGCATGTAAGACCGTGTTCGACAGCTGTCTCCGGAAGCCATGCGACGGTGCCATGGTGTAATGGTTAGCACTCTGGACTCTGAATCCAGCGATCCGAGTTCAAATCTCGGTGGGACCTGCTTTTGAGGTGTCGCAGGTGCCTTGCGACTGGTCGGACGGCAAGCAACACAGGTGCCCAGCACCAGTGAGCCCTTGAACAATCCAAGGGTTATCGGGTTATCGGGTCAGCCGATCCTCCTGAAAGGTTCAGAGGCCACTGTAAATTCCGGCTCGTACTAACCATCAAATGGAACTGTAGTCGCTCTTAACAGCGCATGCATGCCCTACTGATGTAAAGCATAGTGTACACATTGGACTGGAATTTGCTGATGAAGGCAAAAGGCAGGGATGAACCAATGAACTCATCCTGCTTTACTTACGGTACATTGATGACTGCTTGGTTGGCAATTTGATTTAGATTGCCTCCATTGTAGTAGGGAAGGTTAACCCTTCCTCAGCTCACCTCGGCTGGAGAGCAGCACGAGCTTGAAGCCCCTGTCCTTGTGGGTAAAACAATTAGCTGCTGGTAGGAAGCATAAGTCTCCCCGTCGGGGAATCGAACCCCGGTCTTCCGCGTGACAGGCGGAGATACTGTCCACTATACTAACGAGGACGTGTGCCCTTGTGGTCCCTGGCACACGACCGCGGTCTTCCTGTCTTTACCAGGACAGTGCAGACATTCCGAGGGAGGCATGGCCAACTATGGGGTCCAATATACGACACACAGCAGGTCCGGAGCCTTAGTTCCCCCTTTACTGAAGAGCCCACAAAAGCGCATTGTGGGAGGCAGGGTCGCAGCCGGTGCCAAGCAGTTGGGTTGAACTCTTTCTTGTGTTAGATATTGATCGTTGTCACATAATAAGAGCAACTGAGGGCTGGTGCATTCGTCTCCTCTTGATGGCTTTTCGTGCCTTCGTTGTGTATGAAACACATGAGCAGTCTTTCACGATGCTCTCAAATATCTGTGTGAGCAGACTGTATGTGTTGATGAGGGCGGTGGCGCTTACGGGCGCTTCCTTCAGGATGGCTGTGCACAAAGCTGGGTGGGGGAAAAATCTGAAAATAGCCACAACAGGAAACTGGACTACACCGCTGCGCAGCATCAAGACTCACCGGGGATCGAGCGCATGACATGAATCATCGACCAACTGTGACCAAAGCACCGGTTTCCGTAGTGTAGTGGTTATCACGTTCGCCTCACACGCGAAAGGTCCCCAGTTCGAAACTGGGCGGAAACACTTTGATGCGTTGCTGTTGTTTCCAGTGGAGATTGCCGCACTTATCAGAAAGTGGCCAGTCGTAAGGAGTAGGTGTGGGACGGTCGTGAAGCTGCAGGAACGCATTCTGGAACCAAGTCCGAAACAAAGCATTTCAGAACTCTCAATTTAGCGTATGACAAAGAGGAGGCAATATTGCAACTGCCACTCAAACAAGACAGTGTGCTATACAAACATCTAACATCTTCGCAGTCCCACCGAGATTTGAACTCGGATCACTGGATTCAAAGTCCAGAGTGCTCACCATTACACCATGGAACCAGCTTGAAGGTTGCGCACGCAGTTGTGAACATGTTTCTCACTTGACTTCAGCCTACCTACTGTTGCGATAGATACTGCCCTGTAACAGGACTGAGCTCAAGTCCAAGCGACCAGAAACCTCAGCTAAGCCAAAGCTGTGTTCACAAACTAAAGGACTAGTAATATCAGCAGAGCAATTGGTACTCAAGTTGTACACATGAGCAAAGCCAGGTACCTGCAACTGGATTTTTGTAGAAACTGCTTTGGCCTTCCATTAGTCTTCCTCCCCACTGCAAGGAGCGATGTCTTCGTCCTCCAGCCCAAAAGGTTGTTCTTGTTGTTGCCAGGTGAAAACAGTAGCAGTCTGCACCCTGAATGGAGCCAAAAGGTTTGTTACGTGACCGTGTCGGCGTGCCGCGCCCTGTGACCGTGCTGCCCATCTAGTCAGGATGGCCGAGCGGTCTAAGGCGCTGCGTTCAGGTCGCAGTCTCCCCTGGAGGCGTGGGTTCGAATCCCACTTCTGACATGACGTGCTTTTCCCTGCCACTGTTGTCTGCCACATGATGCTGACAGAGATTACTCATCAAGTCTTTACACGGCAGGCGGCATGAAGACAATAAAACACTGTGCTCGTAGTACGGCGGGCGTGCCTGACACGCTAAACTGAGACGGTGCCGTTTGTGTGGCCTCTGACTCCTGCTTTTTGCACGTGTTGCTCTCAGCAAAGAATGAACATGCTGCTCTCAGCCTCAGCCCTCGTAGCTGACCACGTTACTTTAGACAGCCAGTTAAAGTTGCTTTTTCATGCGGTCGTCTGTTTCACTGGTATTTCTTAGTGCCTACCGTCTCTTGTTGTGTGCACAGTAACAACCATACATGTTGATGGCATGTAAGACCGTGTTCGACAGCTGTCTCCGGAAGCCATGCGACGGTGCCATGGTGTAATGGTTAGCACTCTGGACTCTGAATCCAGCGATCCGAGTTCAAATCTCGGTGGGACCTGCTTTTGAGGTGTCGCAGGTGCCTTGCGACTGGTCGGACGGCAAGCAACACAGGTGCCCAGCACCAGTGAGCCCTTGAACAATCCAAGGGTTATCGGGTTATCGGGTCAGCCGATCCTCCTGAAAGGTTCAGAGGCCACTGTAAATTCCGGCTCGTACTAACCATCAAATGGAACTGTAGTCGCTCTAACAGCGCATGCATGCCCTACTGATGTAAAGCATAGTGTACACATTGGACTGGAATTTGCTGATGAAGGCAAAAGGCAGGGATGAACCAATGAACTCATCCTGCTTTACTTACGGTACATTGATGACTGCTTGGTTGGCAATTTGATTTAGATTGCCTCCATTGTAGTAGGGAAGGTTAACCCTTCCTCAGCTCACCTCGGCTGGAGAGCAGCACGAGCTTGAAGCCCCTGTCCTTGTGGGTAAAACAATTAGCTGCTGGTAGGAAGCATAAGTCTCCCCGTCGGGGAATCGAACCCCGGTCTTCCGCGTGACAGGCGGAGATACTGTCCACTATACTAACGAGGACGTGTGCCCTTGTGGTCCCTGGCACACGACCGCGGTCTTCCTGTCTTTACCAGGACAGTGCAGACATTCCGAGGGAGGCATGGCCAACTATGGGGTCCAATATACGACACACAGCAGGTCCGGAGCCTTAGTTCCCCCTTTACTGAAGAGCCCACAAAAGCGCATTGTGGGAGGCAGGGTCGCATAGCCAAGCAGTTGGGTTGAACTCTTTCTTGTGTTAGATATTGATCGTTGTCACATAATAAGAGCAACTGAGGGCTGGTGCATTCGTCTCCTCTTGATGGCTTTTCGTGCCTTCGTTGTGTATTAAACACATACGCAGTCTTTCACGATGCTCTCAAATATCTGTGTGAGCAGACTGTATGTGTTGATGAGGGCGGTGGCGCTTACGGGCGCTTCCTTCAGGATGGCTGTGCACAAAGCTGGGTGGGGGAAAAATCTGAAAATAGCCACAACAGGAAACTGGACTACACCGCTGCGCAGCATCAAGACTCACCGGGGATCGAGCGCATGACATGAATCATCGACCAACTGTGACCAAAGCACCGGTTTCCGTAGTGTAGTGGTTATCACGTTCGCCTCACACGCGAAAGGTCCCCAGTTCGAAACTGGGCGGAAACACTTTGATGCGTTGCTGTTGTTTCCAGTGGAGATTGCCGCACTTATCAGAAAGTGGCCAGTCGTAAGGAGTAGGTGTGGGACGGTCGTGAAGCTGCAGGAACGCATTCTGGAACCAAGTCCGAAACAAAGCATTTCAGAAGTCTCAATTTAGCGTATGACAAAGAGGAGGCAATATTGCAACTGCCACTCAAACAAGACAGTGTGCTGTACAAACATCTAACATCTTCGCAGTCCCACCGAGATTTGAACTCGGATCACTGGATTCAAAGTCCAGAGTGCTCACCATTACACCATGGAACCAGCTTGAAGGTTGCGCACGCAGTTGTGAACATGTTTCTCACTTGACTTCAGCCTACCTACTGTTGCGATAGATACTGCCCTGTAACAGGACTGAGCTCAAGTCCAAGCGACCAGAAACCTCAGCTAAGCCAAAGCTGTGTTCACAAACTAAAGGACTAGTAATATCAGCAGAGCAATTGGTACTCAAGTTGTACACATGAGCAAAGCCAGGTACCTGCAACTGGATTTTTGTAGAAACTGCTTTGGCCTTCCATTAGTCTTCCTCCCCACTGCAAGGAGCGATGTCTTCGTCCTCCAGCCCAAAAGGTTGTTCTTGTTGTTGCCAGGTGAAAACAGTAGCAGTCTGCACCCTGAATGGAGCCAAAAGGTTTGTTACGTGACCGTGTCGGCGTGCCGCGCCCTGTGACCGTGCTGCCCATCTAGTCAGGATGGCCGAGCGGTCTAAGGCGCTGCGTTCAGGTCGCAGTCTCCCCTGGAGGCGTGGGTTCGAATCCCACTTCTGACATGACGTGCTTTTCCCTGCCACTGTTGTCTGCCACATGATGCTGACAGAGATTACTCATCAAGTCTTTACACGGCAGGCGGCATGAAGACAATAAAACACTGTGCTCGTAGTACGGCGGGCGTGCCTGACACGCTAAACTGAGACGGTGCCGTTTGTGTGGCCTCTGACTCCTGCTTTTTGCACGTGTTGCTCTCAGCAAAGAATGAACATGCTGCTCTCAGCCTCAGCCCTCGTAGCTGACCACGTTACTTTAGACAGCCAGTTAAAGTTGCTTTTTCATGCGGTCGTCTGTTTCACTGGTATTTCTTAGTGCCTACCGTCTCTTGTTGTGTGCACAGTAACAACCATACATGTTGATGGCATGTAAGACCGTGTTCGACAGCTGTCTCTGGAAGCCATGCGACGGTGCCATGGTGTAATGGTTAGCACTCTGGACTCTGAATCCAGCGATCCGAGTTCAAATCTCGGTGGGACCTGCTTTTGAGGTGTCGCAGGTGCCTTGCGACTGGTCGGACGGCAAGCAACACAGGTGCCCAGCACCAGTGAGCCCTTGAACAATCCAAGGGTTATCGGGTTATCGGGTCAGCCGATCCTCCTGAAAGGTTCAGAGGCCACTGTAAATTCCGGCTCGTACTAACCATCAAATGGAACTGTAGTCGCTCTTAACAGCGCATGCATGCCCTACTGATGTAAAGCATAGTGTACACATTGGACTGGAATTTGCTGATGAAGGCAAAAGGCAGGGATGAACCAATGAACTCATCCTGCTTTACTTACGGTACATTGATGACTGCTTGGTTGGCAATTTGATTTAGATTGCCTCCATTGTAGTAGGGAAGGTTAACCCTTCCTCAGCTCACCTCGGCTGGAGAGCAGCACGAGCTTGAAGCCCCTGTCCTTGTGGGTAAAACAATTAGCTGCTGGTAGGAAGCATAAGTCTCCCCGTCGGGGAATCGAACCCCGGTCTTCCGCGTGACAGGCGGAGATACTGTCCACTATACTAACGAGGACGTGTGCCCTTGTGGCCCCTGGCGCACGACCGGCGTCTTCCTGTCTTTACCAGGACAGTGCAGACATTCCGAGGGAGGCATGGCCAACTATGGGGTCCAATATACGACACACAGCAGGTCCGGAGCCTTAGTTCCCCCTTTACTGAAGAGCCCACAAAAGAGCATTGTGGGAGGCAGGGTCGCAGCCGGTGCCAAGCAGTTGGGTTGAACTCTTTCTTGTGTTAGATATTGATCGTTGTCACATAATAAGAGCAACTGAGGGCTGGTGCATTCGTCTCCTCTTGATGGCTTTTCGTGCCTTCGTTGTGTATTAAACACATGAGCAGTCTTTCACGATGCTCTCAAATATCTGTGTGAGCAGACTGTATGTGTTGATGAGGGCGGTGGCGCTTACGGGGGCTTCCTTCAGGATGGCTGTGCACAAAGCTGGGTGGGGGAAAAATCTGAAAATAGCCACAACAGGAAACTGGACTACACCGCTGCGCAGCATCAAGACTCACCGGGGATCGAGCGCATGACATGAATCATCGACCATCTGTGACGAAAGCACCGGTTTCCGTAGTGTAGTGGTTATCACGTTCGCCTCACACGCGAAAGGTCCCCAGTTCGAAACTGGGCGGAAACACTTTGATGCGTTGCTGTTGTTTCCAGTGGAGATTGCCGCACTTATCAGAAAGTGGCCAGTCGTAAGGAGTAGGTGTGGGACGGTCGTGAAGCTGCAGGAACGCATTCTGGAACCAAGTCCGAAACAAAGCATTTCAGAACTCTCAATTTAGCGTATGACAAAGAGGAGGCAATATTGCAACTGCCACTCAAACAAGACAGTGTGCTGTACAAACATCTAACATCTTCGCAGTCCCACCGAGATTTGAACTCGGATCACTGGATTCAAAGTCCAGAGTGCTCACCATTACACCATGGAACCAGCTTGAAGGTTGCGCACGCAGTTGTGAACATGTTTCTCACTTGACTTCAGCCTACCTACTGTTGCGATAGATACTGCTCTGTAACAGGACTGAGCTCAAGTCCAAGCGACCAGAAACCTCAGCTAAGCCAAAGCTGTGTTCACAAACTAAAGGACTAGTAATATCAGCAGAGCAATTGGTACTCAAGTTGTACACATGAGCAAAGCCAGGTACCTGCAACTGGATTTTTGTAGAAACTGCTTTGGCCTTCCATTAGTCTTCCTCCCCACTGCAAGGAGCGATGTCTTCGTCCTCCAGCCCAAAAGGTTGTTCTTGTTGTTGCCAGGTGAAAACAGTAGCAGTCTGCACCCTGAATGGAGCCAAAAGGTTTGTTACGTGACCGTGTCGGCGTGCCGCGCCCTGTGACCGCGCTGCCCATCTAGTCAGGATGGCCGAGCGGTCTAAGGCGCTGCGTTCAGGTCGCAGTCTCCCCTGGAGGCGTGGGTTCGAATCCCACTTCTGACATGACGTGCTTTTCCCTGCCACTGTTGTCTGCCACATGATGCTGACAGAGATTACTCATCAAGTCTTTACACGGCAGGCGGCATGAAGACAATAAAACACTGTGCTCGTAGTACGGCGGGCGTGCCTGACACGCTAAACTGAGACGGTGCCGTTTGTGTGGCCTCTGACTCCTGCTTTTTGCACGTGTTGCTCTCAGCAAAGAATGAACATGCTGCTCTCAGCCTCAGCCCTCGTAGCTGACCACGTTACTTTAGACAGCCAGTTAAAGTTGCTTTTTCATGCGGTCGTCTGTTTCACTGGTATTTCTTAGTGCCTACCGTCTCTTGTTGTGTGCACAGTAACAACCATACATGTTGATGGCATGTAAGACCGTGTTCGACAGCTGTCTCTGGAAGCCATGCGACGGTGCCATGGTGTAATGGTTAGCACTCTGGACTCTGAATCCAGCGATCCGAGTTCAAATCTCGGTGGGACCTGCTTTTGAGGTGTCGCAGGTGCCTTGCGACTGGTCGGACGGCAAGCAACACAGGTGCCCAGCACCAGTGAGCCCTTGAACAATCCAAGGGTTATCGGGTTATCGGGTCAGCCGATCCTCCTGAAAGGTTCAGAGGCCACTGTAAATTCCGGCTCGTACTAACCATCAAATGGAACTGTAGTCGCTCTTAACAGCGCATGCATGCCCTACTGATGTAAAGCATAGTGTACACATTGGACTGGAATTTGCTGATGAAGGCAAAAGGCAGGGATGAACCAATGAACTCATCCTGCTTTACTTACGGTACATTGATGACTGCTTGGTTGGCAATTTGATTTAGATTGCCTCCATTGTAGTAGGGAAGGTTAACCCTTCCTCAGCTCACCTCGGCTGGAGAGCAGCACGAGCTTGAAGCCCCTGTCCTTGTGGGTAAAACAATTAGCTGCTGGTAGGAAGCATAAGTCTCCCCGTCGGGGAATCGAACCCCGGTCTTCCGCGTGACAGGCGGAGATACTGTCCACTATACTAACGAGGACGTGTGCCCTTGTGGTCCCTGGCACACGACCGCGGTCTTCCTGTCTTTACCAGGACAGTGCAGACATTCCGAAGTATCCAAGATGGCGCCACGGACGGTCGCCCTGGTACTGCGCTCTCTCGTACTTGTTGCGTTTTTCTCTTTTCTTGTATCTTTATGCTCCGCTTCTCTGGTTTCTTTTACCAGAGAAGAACTTGTTAACATTGGACAGTCCTCTGCCGAACTTTTTACACCGGTTCTCATTGAACCTTTAAGTTACACAGAGATTCTTGCTGGTGGAGCCGCAGCTCTCTATGGTCTTTGCCGGAGACGCCGGCGCCGGGGCAAGCGAGCAGGCGTGCTCGTCAGACTGAGACAGCGGGGGTTACGCAGTGCGCTCCCGTCCATTCACCTGGCGAATGTCCGCTCCCTGGCAAACAAGATGGATGAACTGCTGCTCCTCAACTCAAGAAACACGGACTTTTGCAGATCCGCCGCCCTGTGTTTCACTGAAACCTGGCTCAGTGAACACATCCCAGACAGCTCGCTGCACTTACCGGACTTTCAGCTCCACAGAGCGGACCGCGTAAAGGAACTCTCTGGGAAGGCGAGAGGAGGCGGAATCTGTTTCTACATAACGAAGGTTGGTGTACAGATACCACAGTGTTGAAGAAGTCATGCAGTCCAAATCTGGAGACTCTTTTCATAAACTGCAAACCCTTCTATTCGCTGCGGGAGTTCTCCTCCTTTATTCTGGTCGGCGTCTACATCCCACCTCAGGCCTGCGTAACGGAGGCGTTACAGCACCTGGCTGACCAGATTACAGACGTGGAGAAAAAACATCCTGACTCTCTGCTCATCATTCTCGGGGATTTTAACAGAGCAAATTTAACCCACGAACTACCTAAATACAGACAACATATAAAGTGTCCCACCAGGGAGTCTAACACTCTGGACCACTGCTACACAGTAATAAAGGACTCATATCGCTCTGTCCCCCGTGCAGCTTTAGGACTATCTGATCACTGTCTGATTCATCTCATCCCGACCTACAGGCAGAAGTTAAAAACGGCTAAGCCTGTAGTTAGGACTGTGAAGAAGTGGACGGAGGAGTCAAAGCAGGAGTTACAAGCCTGCTTTGATTGCACTGATTGGAGTGTTTTTGAAGCTGCATCAGGAAACCTCAATGAACTCACTGACACTGTGACTTCATACATCAACTTCTGTGAGGACATGTGTGTGCAGACCAGGACCTTCTGCACATACAACAACAATAAGCCCTGGTTCACACCTCAACTGAGGAAGCTGCGTCAGGCCAAAGAAGAGGCCTACAGGAGTGGGGACCGGGACCTGTTCAAGCAGGCCAGAAACAAACTGACGAGAGGGATCAAGGTAGCTAAGAGGAGCTACACTGAGAAGTTAAAACAGAGCTTCTCTGCCAACGACCCCTCAGAAGTTTGGAGAGGCCTGCGTGAAGTTACAAGCTACAGGAGACCCTCCCCCCACCCTGAAGGTAACAAAAGACTAGCTGACGACCTGAACAGCTTCTACTGCAGGTTTTCACACCCCACACCCGAACACTCTGATTTACCTGGCCCCCCCACAAGCCCCTCCCCACCCCCCTCTGACCCCCCACCTGCGCTGACGATCTGTGAAGATGAGGTAATCCAGCTCTTCCAGAGACAAAAGACCAAGAAGGCTCCAGGACCAGACGGCGTGTCCCCCTCCTGCCTGAGAGTCTGTGCTGAGCAGCTGGCCCCCATCTTCACAAAGATCTTCAACACATCGCTGGAGCTGTGTGAAGTGCCCTCATGCTTCAAAAGCTCCACCATCATCCCAGTCCCAAAGAAACCCACCATCACAGGACTCAATGACTACAGGCCCGTCGCCCTGACGTCTGTGGTCATGAAGTCCTTCGAGAGACTAGTGTTGAGCCACCTGAAAGACATCACAGGCCCCCTGCTGGACCCCCTGCAGTTTGCCTATCGGGCAAACAGGTCGGTGGAGGATGCAGTCAATATGGGTCTGAACTACATCCTGCATCACCTGGACTCCCCCAGGACCTACGCTAGGATCCTGTTTGTGGACTTCAGCTCTGCGTTCAATACCATCATACCAGACATCCTGCACCAGAAACTCACCCAGCTCACAGTGCCGGCCTCCATCTGTCAGTGGATCACCAACTTCCTGACGGACAGGAGACAGCAGGTGAGGCTGGGGAGCATCAAATCCAGCACCCGGACCATCAGCACTGGCGCCCCACAGGGATGTGTTCTCTCCCCACTGCTCTTCTCCCTCTACACCAATGACTGCACCTCAGGGGACCCCTCGGTGAAACTCCTGAAGTTTGCAGACGACACCACCGTCATCGGTCTCATCCAGGACGGAGACGAGTCTGCTTACAGACAGGAGGTGGAACAGCTGGCCCTCTGGTGTAGTCAGAACCATCTGGAGCTGAACCCGCTCAAGACGGTAGAGATGACAGTGGACTTCAGGAGAAGCCCCCCCCCACTCCCCCCCCTCACCATCCTGAACAGCACTGTGTCTACTGTGGACTCTTTCAGGTTCCTGGGATCCACTATTTCCCGGGACCTGAGGTGGACCTCCCACATAGACACAATCAGAAAAAAGGCCCAGCAGAGGATGTACTTCCTGCGTCAGCTCAGGAAGTTCAACCTGCCTCAGGAGCTGCTGATCATGTTCTACACCTCCATCATCCAGTCTGTTCTGTGTACCTCCATCACTGTCTGGTTTGGCTCTGCAACCAAACTAGACAAACACAGACTGCAGCGGACTATAAGGACTGCAGAGAAAATCATCGGTGTCGACCTGCCCCCCATCCAGGACTTGTACCGGTCCCGGGCCAGGAAACGGGCAGGGAGCATTACCGCTGACCCCTCACACCCTGGACACAAATTCTTCAAACTCCTCCCCTCCGGCAGGCGCTACAGATCACTGTGCGCCAAAACAACCCGCCATAAGAACAGTTTCTTCCCCCAGGCTGTCACTCTGATGAACACTAAACCATAACAGTGTCATACCTGTCAGATAAATACTCTCTGTAAATATACATGTAGATATACAATGCAACAATTCTCAAGCAGAATTCCATATTTCTATTTTTTGTATTATTTAACTTCTATTTTATAATGTAAAACTACCTCTGCAACTCACCACTGCACTTTATCATATTATTTAGCCTGTACATATTAGTCAAGCTATTTGTTGTTTCTTTGTATTTATAGCTAAGGTTATTGTTATTATATTTTCATTTTATTTTTTATTGTAGTTCTTATTCTTATTCCTATTCTGCCTTGTACAAAGAGAGCACAGTTTACCAAAGTCAAATTCCTTGTGTGTTCAAGCATACTTGGCGAATAAAGCTGATTCTGATTCTGATTCTGATTCTGATTCTGAGGGAGGCATGGCCAACTATGGGGTCCAATATACGACACACAGCAGGTCCGGAGCCTTAGTTCCCCCTTTACTGAAGAGCCCACAAAAGCGCATTGTGGGAGGCAGGGTCGTATAGCCAAGCAGTTGGGTTGAACTCTTTCTTGTTGATCTCGGAAGCTAAGCAGGGTCGGGCCTGGTTAGTACTTGGATGGGAGACCGCCTGGGAATACCAGGTGCTGTAAGCTTTTTTCTTTTTTTCAAATTTCTCTGCAGAAAAAGCGGCCTGACTGAAAAGAGG
>NC_048292.1:28593782-28685809 GCF_009762535.1 Notolabrus celidotus | reverse complement strand
TACACTGAAAGTTAATTTTTTTAACAATTCAACATAATATATCTTTATATAAATAATTAATATAATACAGTGGATTTATATATCATTAAACAGTATGAAACAGTGGGTCTTTGTATAAATAATTAATAATAATTAATACAATACAGTGGATTTATATATCATTGATCAATATGATACAGTGGATTTATATATCATTAATCAGTATAATACAGTGGTTTCTGCAGCTTTGTCTGGAGCTCTGAGGATGCTCACATTCCCCCTGCTTTGTAAACATTCAGACATTCTTCCTGTTTCATAAACAGATGCTGCATTTGAGATATTTGAATTAAACATGCAACGTTTCGATATCAAAATAACAGCAGAAACGATCCGGAACAGCTAACCATGAGTGCTTTACTGAAGTGAAAACTTAACTTGACACACCGTGAACACCTTGTGTAACTTAGGTCATGTGTGATGCTAGGCTACGAGGCACAACACAATATCACAGGTTGTTAACGTGTCTGAAGTTAGGAGTATGGAGTAGGAGTATTAAAGCCATGGATGAGAAAAATGAATGAGAGGAGGAAGAGTTTCATACATGATGCACTTTGAGACAAAAGTCGAATCACACTTCTGTATAAAGTAATTTCCAGGTCAAAATGCTCCACCACTCAATAGTAAACACAAGCTTCTCCTGCTTTTTGTGTCGGTTTACTTGAGAATAAAAAGCCAACACTTTGTCAAAACACCTGTTAGGTACTTAGAAAGACAACATGTCCTCTACTCATGAGCAAAGTCTGCCACCAAACACTGTTAAGGTTTAAACTAGCAAAAAACGCCGCTCATACACAAACATGTTTCCAGAAAGTTTCCTTTGTGGCGTCTCACTTCTTGGCTTTGTCTTAAAATTTAGCACATTTTAGTAAAGTGAGCAGCCGGCTGAGATTAAGAAGCTTCTATTTGCTGAGGTGAGTCACTGCAGGTAGATCCTGTGGTCTGTCATTTATACTTCAACTGTATTATTTCTTACTCTCAGTGATGCAACCAAGACTTTTCTGCAACTGTATAACTTTAAATGTTTCAATCATCCAACTCCAACATCCTCCAACCCATGATTTCAAATCATCAACCTTTTTTTCCTTGTGATTTGCAGCTAAGGATCACCTGATGACTGATTTGACATCATGACAAATAACCAGGTTTAAATGAACAGTGTGTACCATTTATTTCATATGACTGCAAAAGCAGAAGCATAATGCATGATCTGGTGCAGATTGGGGGGTGGGGGGAACTGCATGCTGTCTCCTTTCCTTCTGTCTCTGGACTTCTCTTCCACGTTCTGTTGTAAAAATGACATCACACATAAATTCTCCCTTGGATCAGATCTTTCATGGGATGTCTTGATAATTAATTATTCAAGTCCTGATAAAAACTCTAGAAATATACAGTATGCTTACCTTTTTTTAAATGTGGGTTTACATTGAATGCTTGTGCAGCAGTTCAGGGGGACATCTAAGACGGCTTGTCTTTGCTGAAAATGAATACAAACGGACAAGGCAGAACATCAGTTAACAACTTAGTCAATGGTTTAAAAAGCTCTCCAGTCTGCTTTCCCTCTGTCATGGACTCAGCTTCCTGAGTGTCCTTGCTTTTCTAAGACATATGAGACAGATGTGTGTGAACAACAATACGTTCAGAAAAAAGGTGCAGTGAGTATCACTTTGGACATTTTTACCTCTAAATACAAATATGTTGAAAGACAGAATCAGATGTAAAAGTATATACTCATCTTTTTTGAAATGTGGTTTACAATGAATGCTGGTGCAGCAGATCAGGGGGACGTCTAAGGCTGCTGGTCTTTACTGGATATAATGGACACAATGGAGACAAACAGACAAGGCAGGATAAAAGTCAACAACTTATTCCATACAGTTTAAATGTTACAACTGTTGATTGGTGATGAAATTACATCAAATCTAATAAAATAGATCATCAGTTTTTAATAATGTTTATAGAATATCATTTTAACTTGTCCTGATAAAATAATGTTTCACACCTAAATTTAACATTTTGAAACACTGATGAAGAACTGAATAAATCTATACTTATCTTTGTATTTAAAGAGAGTCACTGAGTATGATGTCCTGGTCCAAAGACTCTGGTCTGGTCTCGTCTTTGAACCAAGGTGTCCTCATGTCTTTTAGCGTCCTCTCTCTAAAAGACAAATGATAGACAAGGTATCTGACAGTCAACAAACAACTTCTTCTAGATTTGACAAACTGGAGAAAAAAAACTGGAAATCAATAAAAAAACATACTTTTTAAATGAATGGAATCACAAAGTCTGCTGTTTCTTTTCTTGTTGATTGGACTCCTCTTATTTTTCTATGAGACAAATTGCACATGAGTCAGAACATGATGCCATATGTGCAGTAAATGTATATGTATGTTTATGTGTAGAGTTTATATATAGTGTATGTGTCCCTTCTTACCTGACTGGCTGCTCTAGTTTACTGGAAGAGGAGTGTAGGACAGGTTAACATCATCACCAGCTTCTTTCTTGTTGTTTCTGTATTCTTCTAGCAGCCTCATCGTCCTCATCCTCTTCCTCTCTTTGTTGGATGAGTATTGTAGTTGTCTCTTTGTTGTTTTGTAATATATCCTTTCATTCCTTTCTTGAGGTGAAATTTGAGGCTAAAGCTGCTTCTGATGAGTCCAGATTCATTCACAAAAAGTCACAATTCCCAAAGTTCCCTTGAAGTTGCCACCATGTTGGACACACAGGCCAGCTCCAAGAAATAAAGAAAGGTGCAAGACGCACCAAAAACACTGACCTGTGTCCCACCACCATGATGGAATAAACTATTTACATTATGTCACCCTCAGCAGGTGTACATGGGCCCAGGTAGAAGACCACTGGATGGGTGTTGGTCCTGCAAGACGCATAGACCAGCCCTCAGGGGTCAGGATACTCCACCTGGTTAACCTGCCAGATGCTGAATCCACAAAGGACACACCAAAAGCTCTTGTTCCTGTGTTTTCCTGCTTCTTCTTTAGACCTCTTTGTTTCATCCTCTTGTATTTTCTTTGCTGGATCTACAGTCCTCTTGCCTGTCTTGTTTTGTATTTTTTTTTAAATAGTTGCAGCATATATCCTTCTATTTCCGTCTTTATCTTCAGTCTGAATTTTGTGATGAGTCCAATTTCTTAAAAAAGAGTCACAGTCCTCAAAACCTCCCTCAAAGTTACCACCATGTTGGACACACAGGCCAGCTCCAAGAAAGAAAGAAAGGTGCAAGACGCACCAAAAACACTGACCTGAGAACATCCACCATGATGGAATAAACTATATACATATGTACAATATGTAACCCACAGTCAGACATCTTCTTCTTGTGGGTACATGTGCCAAAGTAGAAGACCACTGGATTGGTGCTGGTCCTGCCAGACGCAAAGACCAGCCCCCAGTCTTCACAATAATCTAGATGGTGGACCTGCCAGATGCTGAATCAACATTGGATAGATCAGAGCTTCAGCACTTCATCACAGTCTCAAGTGTTTCTTTGGTGGACACTGGCTCTCTTCCTCTGAATCCCTCTTCCTCTTCCGTGTCTGTGGAGTGTACGCATACCTTGCAGACTTTCTGACAAACCCACAGAGGACTGACATGAGAAGGTGTCCATCCTGGCTGTAGGTGGTTACTCTCCAGCGGTTGGTCAGCTCAGTGCCATCAGCGTCGAACACAGTGGAGATGACTCTGCTGATAGTTCGGCCATCAATCTTCGTGAAAGTGACGCAGTTATCAGGGTCGGCCATCAGGGTCCCAAGGTCTGTCCTCTCAGGAAGAACTGGAGTCTGCATGTTCGGAGGGGGAGAGCCGGAGCCTGCAGGAGGCACCATCACACCATCTGGTCCATCCATTGGTCTGGTGTTCTCTCTCACGTCCAGCTCGCCAAAGGGTGTGGTCAACAAGTTAACACGAAGGAACACTTCGGCCTGAATCATAGGGAAGTCCTTTGAACCGGTGACCAGGTCGTGGTAAAGGCTCAACATGGAGTGACTCAAGACCTCAGTGTCTGAGCTGCACAGAGGCCGGTTCCTCAAGTTTGTAACAAGCATTTGAAGAACTGGTCCTGGCCTTGGGAGCTCCACTAAAAGAAAAGAAAAAGGAAAACATTTGTTACGTAACTTTGGACATGACTGGAGTCATTTAAGTCTGGATAAAATGTCTAGATAGCTGTGAATACATGAGAGTGATGACAGTCAGTGCTGCACTTCAAATAATTCATCACCTGCCAAGATTTGAATTCTTAGATTGAGACATGTTAGATGAAGGACCTTGTTTTAGAGTTCTTTACTTGTTTTTAATCTTTGGATGTATGGTTGAATCTTAAATTGATTATGAACATGTCTTTTTTGTCTCAGTTAGTCTGGGAATCTTAAATTGAGAGAATGACTGTTAAAATAAGCTACATTGGTTGTCTCACCTAAAGTCTCATCAAAATAAAACTTGTTTCAAGTTGATTTAAGAATAACACATGAGGCATCTCTTCAAGACACAGTTCAGCTTGTATCTTATTGATGCTCATAGTTCTGCTGTATGGTGATATATCTGTTTTAGTTTGGCTCTAAAGACTGTTGATTCAGTATCCATCAACCCTGAGCCACTATTAAAGTGTTCTTGATGTTATATGTTGTTAATCCTGACATGTATTAAATGTTGCCAGTAATCCAGTTTGCTGTTGTGGTTTCTGTAGAAACATTTCAGAGGTATATTCTAAGAATAAGACCTGGTTTAAAGATTTTAGTTTTAGTTTTAAGATGGATTAGGGTTTATAAGCTTCTATCAAGAAACAGTGTAATCATAGTTTTCTAATAGTGAGTCGTTTTTTACTTAAATTGATGTTTTTCTTCCCCAGGCCTTAATTTGCTCAAATGAAGTATTCAAAATAAATACATGAGATTTTCTTTGCTTATATTCAGTATATTTCACTTCTAACTGTGCTGTAGGAAGTTTGTTTTCAAGTAGTTTGAGCTAAAAATCATCATATTCTACTTATTTCAACCCTTTTAATATGTTTCAGAGCCTGCTTATTTCTAGATTTAACAATCTCATTTTAACATTTCTTATCAAGTAGAATTAACTCGCTGCATGGACAGATCATTTCACTAGTTTTAAGAAATTTTCAACTTGAATTAAGTTTTTTTACCCTATATTTAAGCTACCCTTTTTGCAGTGTGTAAGTACATGTCTAAAATACAGATTTGCATAGTGCAACTTTAAATCCAACTTTATCATTCAACTATAAACAAATCCTCCAAAAATGTTGGTTCTTGAACTAAAGTAAATAAATGAGTAAAGTCAGTTTGATCTGGCTTTTAACTTTGAGTCATTTCCATTTAGCCCTGGACTGCATTATTACCACTATGACCATTGTTTTAGCATCATTTTACTTATTCTATTCTTTGTTATTATATCATATTTTATTTTCATATTATTTTAGTTTTCTGGTATTTTTCAGATTTTATTTTATTGATTTGATCATCATGATTTTGTTTTTTTGAAATGACTGAAAATTATTAATAAAAATTTTGTAATACTCCAAAAATAATAAAAATAATATGCTCAATTAAAAAGGGTAACGTTAAAAATGTAAATGTTTGCTTTTCATCTTTTCAACACAGTCACAAATCACACAGCTGTGACAACAAATCTCTTTAAAATGTCCATTAACTGAGAGAAAGATCAAAACAACAGCAATAGATCTATTCTGTTCTTTTCTGTCTCTGTTCTTTTGTGGAGCACTTTGGGCTGCATGCTTGAATGTATGAAAGGTGATATATAAATAAAAAGGAGTTCAGTTGAGTTGTATCATCATTTAGAACATAGTGGTGCAGCAGTAAGGGCCATGCCATGACACATGATTGAAATGACAATGATGTATATGTCCCTCTAGTTTGGCCTCATGACAGTAAGAGAGGCTGGAGTGAACATTAAAGTATCACTTACTGAAGTCAATAAGTTAGAACAATACTTTAATCCGTCAGAATGACACTTTCTGACTCTGTACAAAGTTTGATTGCTAAGTTTGAAGCTAATTATTGACACAGTTTTAGCTAGGCTATATTTCACACAGTCCCAATGAAAGAACTTCTTCATATAAAACCATGTTCTGTAATGCTAGGTGTGTTATCTGACATGTTATTATGCTCACATGATTTCTATAAAGGAGAAGAAAGGAACAAGTATTTTGGAGGCTACTTTATTTTACCATAGCGTTCATCGAGCACGCGCACGATGCCGGTGCTCAGCAGGTACTTCTCACGACGTAACCCGGCGGGGTGGGGCATGTTTACGACACTTCAACAGCTGTTTCCTGCAGATGTCCTCAGTTCAACTTTAACTCAGGGTTTTACTGCTGAACGATTCAGTCCGTGTTTTAAAACGACCAACATTCAACTTTCCAACAACTCAGAAAGAGAAACTGTGTCCTTCAAAAAGATACGGCCCTTACTGTCACCATGACAACCAGTGGAACGTTAGTGGTGGGGTTACAGGAGGTCAACTCACAGTCAGGTGTAGATGTTAGCAAACTGCTATTATTTTATATATTCATTTAATTCAAGCAGTTATACTTTAGCCCATACTTACCTTCTCATAACACTATGTTGGGAACATTCTTCACATGTTTAACATAAACTAGATCAAAGTATGAGTTCAGTTCAGATTGCTTTATTGGCATGAACACTTCAGTTATTGACAAAGTAGTGTAAAAAAACAAATACAATAATAACAATATTTTTTTTCATAGATTACACTGAAAGTTAATTTTTTTAACAATTCAACATAATATATCTTTATATAAATAATTAATATAATACAGTGGATTTATATATCATTAATCAGTGTGATATAGTGGGTCTTTGTATAAATAATTAATAATAATTAATATAATACAGTGGATTTACTTATCATTGATCAATATGATACAGTGGTTTCTGCAGCTTTGTCTGGAGCTCTGAGGATGCTCACATTCCCCCTGCTTTGTAAACATTCAGACATTCTTCATGTTTCATAAACAGATGCTGCATTTGAGATATTTGAATTAAACATGCAACGTTTCGATATCAAAATAACAACAAAAACGATCCTGAACAGCTAACCATGAGTGCTTTGCTGAAGTGAAAACTTAACTTGACACACCGTGAACACCTTGTGTAACTTAGGTCATGTGTGATGCTAGGCTACGAGGCACAACACAATATCACAGGTTGTTAACGTGTCTGAAGTTAGGAGTATGGAGTAGGAGTATTAAAGCCATGGATGAGAAAAATGAATGAGAGGAGGAAGAGTTTCATACATGATGCACTTTGAGACAAAAGTCAAATCACACTTCTGTATAAAGCAATTTCCAGGTCAAAATGCTCCACCACTCAATAGTAAACACAAGCTTCTCCTGCTTTTTGTGTCAGTTTACTTGAGAATAAAAAGCCAACACTTTGTCAAAACACCTGTTAGATACTTAGAAAGACAACATGTCCTCTGCTCATCTGCAAAGTCTGCCACCAAACACTGTTAAGGTTCAAACTAGCAAAAAACGCCGCTCATACACAAACATGTTTCCCAAAAGCTTCCTTTGTGGAGTCTCACTTCTTGGCTTTGTCTTAAAATTTAGCACATTTTAGTAAACTGAGCAGCCGGCTGAGATTAAGAAGCTTCTATTTGCTGAGGTGACTCACTGCAGGTAGATCCTGTGGTCTGTGATCATTTATACTTCAACTGTATTATTTCTTACTCTCAGTGATGCAACCAAGACTTTTCTGCAACTGTATAACTTTAAATGTTTCAATCATCCAACTCCAACATCCTCCAACTGATGATTTCAAATCATCAACCTTTTTTTCCTTGTGATTTGCAGCTAAGGATCACCTGATGACTGATTTGACATCATGACAAATAACCAGGTTTAAATGAACAGTGTGTAACCATTTATTTCATATGACTGCAAAAGCAGAAGCATAATGCATGATCTGGTGCAGATTGGGGGGTGGGGGGAACTGCATGCTGTCTCCTTTCCTTCTGTCTCTGGACTTCTCTTCCACGTTCTGTTGTAAAAATGACATCACACATAAATTCTCCCTTGGATCAGATCTTTCATGGGATGTCTTGATAATTAATTATTCAAGTCCTGATAAAAACTCTAGAAATATACAGTATGCTTACCTTTTTTTAAATGTGGGTTTACATTGAATGCTTGTGCAGCAGTTCAGGGGGACATCTAAGACGGCTTGTCTTTGCTGAAAATGAATACAAACGGACAAGGCAGAACATCACTTAACAACTTAGTCAATGGTTTAAAAAGCTCTCCAGTCTGCTTTCCCTCTGTCATGGACTCAGCTTCCTGAGCTTCCTTGCTTTTCTAAGACATATGAGACAGATGTGTGTGAACAACAATACGTTCAGAAAAAAGGTGCAGTGAGTATCACTTTGGACATTTTTACCTCTAAATACAAATATGTTTTAAGACAGAATCAGATGTAAAAGTATATACTCATCTTTTTTGAAATGTGGTTTACAATGAATGCTGGTGCAGCAGATCAGGGGGACGTCTAAGGCTGCTGGTCTTTACTGGATATAATGGACACAATGGAGACAAACAGACAAGGCAGGATAAAAGTCAACAACTTATTCCATACACTTTAAATGTTACAACTGTTGATTGGTGATGAAATTACATCAAATCTAATAAAATAGATCATCAGTTTTTAATAATGTTTATAGAATATCATTTTAACTTGTACTGTAAAAATAATGTTTCACACCTAAATTTAACATTTTGAAACACTGATGAAGAACTGAATAAATCTATACTTATCTTTGTATTTAAAGAGAGTCACTGAGTATGATGTCCTGGTCCAAAGACTCTGGTCTCGTCTTGTCTTTGAACCAAGGTGTCCTCATGTCTTTTAGCGTCCTCTCTCTAAAAGACAAATGATAGACAAGGTATCTGACAGTCAACAAACAACTTCTTCTAGATTTGACAAACTGGAGAAAAAAAAACTGGAAATCAATAAAAAAACATACTTTTTTAAATGAATGGAATCACAAAGTCTGCTGTTTCTTTTCTTGTTGATTGGACTCCTCTTATTTTTCTATAAGACAAATTGCACATGAGTCAGAACATGATGCCATATGTGCAGTAAATGTATATGTATGTTTATGTGTAGAGTTTATATATAGTGTATGTGTCCCTTCTTACCTGACTGGCTGCTCTAGTTTACTGGAAGAGGAGTGTAGGAGAGGTTAACATCATCACCAGCTTCTTTCTTGTTGTTTCTGTATTCTTCTAGCAGCCTCATCGTCCTCATCCTCTTCCTCTCTTTGTTGGATGAGTATTGTAGTTGTCTCTTTGTTGTTTTGGAATATATCCTTTCATTCCTTTCTTGAGGTGAAATTTGAGGCTAAAGCTGCTTCTGATGAGTCCAGATTCATTCATAAAGTCACAATTCCCAAAGTTCCCTTGAAGTTGCCACCATGTTGGACACACAGGCCAGCTCCAAGAAATAAAGAAAGGTGCAAGACGCACCAAAAACACTGACCTGTGTCCCACCACCATGATGGAATACACTATTTACATTATGTCACCCTCAGCAGGTGTACATGGGCCCAGGTAGAAGACCACTGGATGGGTATTGGTCCTGCAAGACGCAAAGACCATCCCTCAGGGGTCAGGATACTCCACCTGGTTAACCTGCCAGATCCTGAATCCACAAAGGACACACCAAAAGCTCTTGTTCCTGTGTTTTCCTGCTTCTTCTTTAGACCTCTTTGTTTCATCCTCTTGTATTTTCTTTGCTGGATCTACAGTCCTCTTGGCTGTCTTGTTTTGTAATTTTTTTTAAATAGTTGCTGCATATATCCTTTTATTTCCGTCGTTACCTTCAGTCTGAATTTTGTAATGAGTCCAATTTCTTAAAAAAGAGTCACAGTCCTCAAAACCTCCCTCAAAGTTGCCACCATGTTGGACACACAGGCCAGCTCCAAGAAAGAAAGAAAGGTGCAAGACGCACCAAAAACACTGACCTGAGAACATCCACCATGATGGAATAAACTATATACATATGTACAATATGTAACCCACAGTCAGACATGTTCTTCTTGTGGGTACATGTGCCAAAGTAGAAGACCACTGGATTGGTGCTGGTCCTGCCAGACGCAAAGACCAGCCCCCAGTCTTCACAATAATCTAGATGGTGGACCTGCCAGATGCTGAATCAACATTGGATAGATCAGAGCTTCAGCACTTCATCACAGTCTCAAGTGTTTCTTTGGTGGAGACTGGCTCTCTTCCTCTGAATCCCTCTTCCTCTTCTTCTGTGTCTGTGGAGTGTACGCATACCTTGCAGACTTTCTGACAAACCCACAGAGGACTGACATGAGAAGGTGTCCATCCTGGCTGTAGGTGGTTACTCTCCAGCGGTTGGTCAGCTCAGTGCCATCAGTGTCGAACACAGTGGAGATGACTCTGCTGATAGTTCGGTCATCAATCTTCGTGAAAGTGACGCAGTTATCAGGGTCGGCCATCAGGGTCCCAAGGTCTGTCCTCTCAGGAAGAACTGGAGTCTGTATGTTCGGAGGGGGAGAGCCGGAGCCTTCAGGAGGCACCATCACACCATCTGGTCCATCCATTGGTCTGGTGTTCTCTCTCACGTCCAGCTCGCCAAAGGGTGTGGTCAACAAGTTAACACGAAGGAACACTTCGGCCTGAATCATAGGGAAGTCCTTTGAACCGGTGACCAGGTCGTGGTAAAGGCTCAACATGGAGTGACTCAAGACCTCAGTGTCTGAGCTGCACAGAGGCCGGTTCCTCAAGTTTGTAACAAGCATTTGAAGAACTGGTCCTGGCCTTGGGAGCTCCACTAAAAGAAAAGAAAAAGGAAAACATTTGTTACGTAACTTTGGACATGACTGGAGTCATTTAAGTCTGGATAAAAATGTCTAGATAGCTGTGAATACATGAGAGTGATGACAGTCAGTGCTGCACTTCAAATAATTCATCACCTGCCAAGATTTGAATTCTTAGATTGAGACATGTTAGATGAAGGACCTTGTTTTTAGAGTTCTTTACTTGTTTTTAATCTTTGGATGTATGGTTGAATCTTAAATTGATTATGAACATGTCTTTTTTGTCTCAGTTAGTCTGGGAATCTTAAATTGAGTGAATGACTGTTAAAATAAGCTACATTGGTTGTCTCACCTAAAGTCTCATCAAAATAAAACTTGTTTCAAGTTGATTTAAGAATAACACATGAGGCATCTCTTCAAGACACAGTTCAGCTTGTATCTTATTGATGCTCATAGTTCTGCTGTATGGTGATATATCTGTTTTAGTTTGGCTCTAAAGACTGTTGATTCAGTATCCATCAACCCTGAGCCACTATTAAAGTGTTCTTGATGTTATATGTTGTTAATCCTGACATGTATTAAATGTTGCCAGTAATCCAGTTTGCTGTTGTGGTTTCTGTAGAAACATTTCAGAGGTATATTCTAAGAATAAGACCTGGTTTAAAGATTTTAGTTCTAGTTTTAAGATGGATTAGGGTTTATTTTAAGATGAGTCAGCTTATATCAAGAAACAGTGTAATCATAGTTTTCTAATAGTGAGTCATTTTTTACTTAAATTGATGTTTTTCTTCCCCAGGCCTTAATTTGCTCAAATTTAGTATACAAAATAAATACATGAGATTTTCTTTGCTTATATTCAGTATATTTCACTTCTAACTGTGCTGTAGGAAGTTTGTTTTTAAGTAGTTTGAGCTAAAAATCATCATATTCTGCTTATTTCAACCATTTTAATATGTTTCAGAGCCTGCTTATTTCTAGATTTAACAATCTCATTTTAAGATTTCTTATCAAGTAGAATTAACTCCCTGCATGGACAGATCATTTCACTAGTTTTAAGAAATTTTCACCTTGAATTAAGTTTTTTTTACCCTATATTTAAGCTACCCTTTTTACAGTGTGTAAGTACATGTCTAAAATACAGATTTGCATAGCGCAACTTTAAATCCAACTTTATCATTCAACTGTAAACAAATCCTCCAAAAATGTTGGGTCTTGAACTAAAGTAAATAAATGAGTAAAGTCAGTTTGATCTGGCTTTTAACTTTGAGTCATTTCCATTTAGCCCTGGACTGCATTATTACCACTATGACCATTGTTTTAGCATCATTTTACTTCTTCTATTCTTTGTTATTATATCATATTTTATTTTTATATTATTTTATTTTTCTGATTTTATTTTATTGATTTGATCATCATGATTTAATTTTTTTGAAATGACTGAAAATTCTTAATAAAAATGCTGTATTAATCCCCCTCCCAAAAAAGAAGAGGCTCAAGGAAAAAGGGTAACGTTAAAAATCTAAATGTTTGCTTTTCATCTTTTCAACACAGTCACAAATCACACAGCTGTGACAACAAATCTCTTTAAAATGTCCATTAACTGAGAGAAAGATCAAAACAACAGCAATAGATCTATTCTGTTCTTTTCTGTCTCTGTTCTTTTGTGGAGCACTTTGGGCTGCATGCTTGAATGTATGAAAGGTGATATATAAATAAAAAGGAGTTCAGTTGAGTTGTATCATCATTTAGATCATAGTTGTGCAGCAGTAAGGGCCATGCCATGACACATGATTGAAATGACAATGATGTATATGTCCCTCTAGTTTGGCCTCATGACAGTAAGAGAGGCTGGAGTGAACATTAAAGTATCACTTACTGAAGTCAATAAGTTAGAACAATACTTTAATCCGTCAGAATGACACTTTCTGACTCTGTACAAAGTTTGATTGCTAAGTTTGAAGCTAATTATTGACACACTTTTAGCTAGGCTATATTTCACACAGTCCCAATGAAAGAACTTCTTCATATAAAACCATGTTCTGTAATGCTAGGTGTGTTATCTGACATGTTATTATGCTCACATGATTTCTATAAAGGAGAAGAAAGGAACAAGTATTTTGGAGGCTACTTTATTTTACCATAGCGTTCATCGAGCACGCGCACGATGCCGGTGCTCAGCAGGTACTTCTCACGAGGTAACCCGGCGGGGTGGGGCATGTTTACGACACTTCAACAGCTGTTTCCTGCAGATGTCCTCAGTTCAACTTTAACTCAGGGTTTTACTGCTGAACGATTCAGTCCGTGTTTTAAAACGACCAACATTCAACTTTCCAACAACTCAGAAAGAGAAACTGTGTCCTTCAAAAAGATACGGCCCTTACTGTCACCATGGCAACCAGTGGAACGTTAGTGGTGGGGTTACAGGAGGTCAACTTACAGACAGGTGTAGATGTTAGCAAACTGGTATTATTTTATATATTCATTTAATTCAAGCAGTTATACTTTAGCCCATACTTACCTTCTCATAACACTATGTTGGGAACATTCTTCACATGTTTAACATAAACTAGATCAAAGTATGAGTTCAGTTCAGATTGCTTTATTGGCATGAACACTTCAGTTATTGACAAAGTAGTGTAAAAAAAAACAAATACAATAATAACAATATTTTTTTTCATAGATTACACTGAAACTTACATTTTTAACATTTCAACATAATATATCTTTATATAAATAATCAATATGATACAGTTGATTTATAGATCATTAATCAATATAATACAGTGGGTCTTTATATAAATAATCAATATAATACAGTTGATCTATATATCATTAATCAGTGTGATACAGTAGGTCTTTGTATAAATAATTAATATAATACAGCTGATTTATATATCATATATATCAATATGAACAGTACTTTGTTTTGTCATAGGCAAGTTATTGAATCACATTTTGAAATACTTTTTTACAACTGAAAACTTTGTCTTTGGTTTGATCTTTCAGTGTTCACAATGTTTTACTGACTAAATCCACTAGAGGGCAGTAAAGACCAGTGTTCATGTCAAAGTATTTTCACTGGGACTGTTTAGTTTGTGAAAAGCTGAAAACCAAACAACTGTTACATCCTCAAAGTTCCCTTACTGTATCACTTTAGAGAACATGAAGTCCCTTGAACCAAACACAAATGTTTAACATCCTTTTCTGTTAATACTTCAATTCTAGTTTAACCTCACTTTGTCAGTAAGACGGACTGAATTTCAGTGATGCCAACCAAGACTTTTCTGCAACTGTATAACTTTAAATGTTTCAATCATTCAACTCCAACATCCTCCAACTGATGATTTTAAAATCATCAACCTTTTTTTCCTTGTGATTTGCAGCTAAGGATCACCTGATGACTGATTTGACATCATGACAAATAACCAGGTTTAAATGAACAGTGTGTAACCATTTATTTCATATGACTGCAAAAGCAGAAGCATAATGCATGATCTGGTGCAGATTGGGGGGTGGGGGGAACTGCATGCTGTCTCCTTTCCTTCTGTCTCTGGACTTCTCTTCCACGTTCTGTTGTAAAAATGACATCACACATAAATTCTCCCTGGGATGATTTTATGTTTTTAACTGAATCATGGTTGCAAACTACTGACTGTAGCCAGCTTATTGAGCTGTGACCTCCACAATATTGTTGTTTTAACCAACCCAGGGTCATTGGTCAGGGTGGTGGCCTAGTGTGTGCTTACAGGAAGAATTTTAAATGTCAACAATTACATTTTAATGAATTTTCTTACATTGAGGCTCTGACTGAACGATTTTATTTGCCCTTATTTATCGGCCCCCAAAACCTACAGGCAGCTTTTTAGCAGACCTCTCTGAGTTTTTATCCTCTCTTGTTTTAAATTACGACAGAATCGTTCTCTGCAGTGATTTTAATATTCACGTTAATGACCAGGCCACTAATTTTTTGAACATCACCACCTCCTTTAACTGTAATCAGCATGTGTGTGGACCGACGCATAACCAGGGCCACACTCTCTACCTTGTTTTTACTCTGGGCGTAAATATATCATCATTGAATTTACTGGATTTTACTGTCTCTGACCACAAGTGTATAATTTTTAGCAACGAATCTCCAGTTTTTAATACAGTCACAGCACGCCCTCGCAACACTCGCATTTTTAATGACCAAAGCGCCTCAGAGTTCTGCAAACTGTTTGACAGTCACCAGCTACACTTGTCTGAGCTCTCAGATACCAATGATCTGGTTAATGGTTTTAATTCTGCCTGCTTATCCAACCTCGATGTCGTTGCTCCAAGCAAGAAAAGGACAAAGGTCCCAAGAACGAGGCAGCCTTGGATCAATGATAGGACCCGCTGCTGTAAAAGGGAATGCAGGAAAGCAGAGCGTAAATGGAAAAAGTTCGGTATCCAGGTGCATTTTTAAAAGAACACTTTATTTATAGTTTTTTCAGAAGACATAGAACAATCAGAAGGTTAACAAAGAAGAAGAAAAAGCAGGGCCGTCCCTCCTTGTTCCAAACTTTTAGAATCTTTTTTTTGCAATTCTTCCAGCTGTTGCGACCGGCGGAGAATGGCTGTTTCTGGGTTTGGAGGAAGATTATCTCCATAAACTTCTCAGTAGCAAAGAAAAATTTCCGAACAAACTTTTGGAGCTTCCCACAGAACCAAAACACATGGGCCAAGGCACCATCAGCGTGTTTACATTTAATGCAGAGAGGTGATGGAGATGGGTAAAATGAATGTAGCGTTGTTTGTGAGTAATGAAGGCTATGTATGACTTTATACTGAATTAGCTGATGTCTAGAGTTAATTGAGCAGGAGTGAATACTTCTGAGAGATTTAGCCCATACATCCTCTGTTATTTCTACTCCTATTTCTCTCTCCCAGGAAGCTTTCAGGTGCTGCGTAGATGGAGCAGACTCATCCAGAAAGACGCTTACAAATTTAGAGACCAGTTTTCTGGAAGCGGGCTCATTTGTTAAAAGAGACTGAAGTCTAGCAGGAGAAGTGAATATTTCTGATTTGAAGATACCTAAAGGAATCTGATGACTGTAATGTAAATTATGCTTGGAGTTGAGCAAATGAAGTCTGGATATTTATAGGATTTAAAGGTGACATATCATGCAAAAATTTTTTTACCTGAAATATGTTTCCCTGGCATGTCTACAAACCCCCCGAGAATGAAAAAAATCCATTCTGCCCCTGTTCTGATTTCTCCACCTTTCTGTAAATGTGTGTGAAACCAGCCGTTTCAGACTTCCGTGTTTTTGTTACGTAACAACAATATCCGGTCTGTCACGGAGTCAGAGCTCGGAGCTTGTTCAGCCCATAGACTGTATAAAATAATACTGAATCCCTCCTCTGTTTTCATTACCTGCACACATGTGTGCTAACAAGGAGCTTAGGAGGGAGGCATGCTAGTTGTAGGCTGTCTTAATAAACACAAAGGTCGGTTTTACTCCCCACGTCTGCAGATTTGAAGATCTAGTGGATGATTTTTATTTGTCATGGATAAGTGCTAGCGCTAATTAGCATAGCCACATAGCTATATGTTCATAGCTGTAGCTGTAGCTGTAGCTGTGTACCAAGACACACGTCGACATACTGACAAATAAAACAACAAGAAACACTAAATCTGTGACCAATCCTTCAGAAAGGTCCTGCTGCCTTTCTGGCAGAGGTCGGTTTTACTCCCCACGTCTGCAGATTTGAAGATCTAGTGGATGATTTTTATTTATCATGGATAAGTGCTAGCGCTAGTTAGCATAGCCACATAGCTACATGTTCGTAGCTGTGTACCAAGACACACGTCGACATACTGATAAATAAAACAACAAGAAACACTAAATCTGTGACCAATCCTTCAGAAAGGTCCTGCTACAGGCGCCTCTCCATCAGGATCAGATTCTGGATCAGATTCAGAGGGTTGAAGTAACGCGATCTCTGAGCAGCCGTGTATATTCAGCCAACATGTAAACATTAGATCAACGTGCTGGAGAGCCGAGGCACATCCACTTCCGGAGGGGGCGTGGTCAGAGAGAAAACAGAGTGTTCTGATGAGGATGGGAAGAGGACTTTTCAGGCAGACCAAAATCTGATTTCAAAGTGTTTTTTTGAGCATAAACTTTAAAGACATGTTTTGGGGACCTCTTAGACCAATATATATTGATGAAAAAAGCGTGATATGTCCCCTTTAACGAACTCCACAGGGGAGCCATCTGTACAGCTGATGGCTGGATACAACATGCCTCCTGTCAAAGATGATGCATTTAGTTTTACTGATGTTAAGGCGGAGGTGGAGGCTATGAAAGGACTGCTCAGCAGAAATAAGGCTGCACTGAAGGATGGATGCTGCAGAGTGGAGCGAAGGGCCAGCTGAGTATAAGATGGTATCATCGGCATACAAATGGATCTGAGAACTGCCAGCAGCTTTAGTAACATCATTAATGTAGGTGGAAAATAAGGATGGTCCCAAGATGGAGCCCTGAGGTACACCTTAGGAGACGGTAAGTACGTCTGACAGGATGTTTTCCGTCTTCACCTGCTGGACATGGTGAGTAAGGTAGCTGGCAAACCAGTCCCAGTAGTTGGTGGACAGACCGATGCTGAAGAGCCTATGAAGGAGGATCCGGTGATCAACAGAGTCAAAGGCCTGAGCAAGGTCAAAGGTTACAGCTATGCAGATCTGCTTGCTGTCTAGTGCTGTAATAATGTCGTCCAGGACCTTCATAGTGGCTGTCACACACCCATGTCCAGCCCGGAAACCCGATTGCAGATCTGACAAGATCTGGTTTGGGTATAGGAAGTGGCCTAATTGTTTAAAAACCAACTTCTCCAGGACCTTGTCAGGGCATGGTAGAATGGAAATGGGTCGGTAGCAGTTGGGATCGGAGCCAGAGCCACCTTTGAAGAGGGGGAAGATCGTGGCCGATTTCCAATCAGGAGGGAAGACCGATTCAATTTTGTTGTGATAGGAGCAGCAATGATATGAACAGCTGGTTTTAAAAACATGGGATCAAGCCCATCAAAGCCAGCAGATTTGTTAGGGTCCAACCTGGTGAGAAGAGGCGGAGATACTGTCCACTGTACTAACGAGGACCTGTGCCCTTGTGGTCCCTGGCACACGGCCGCGGTCTTCCTGTCTTTACCAGGACTGTGCAGACATTCCGAGGGAGGCATGGCCAACTATGGGGTCCAATATACGACACACAGGTCCGGAGCCTTAGTTCCCCCTTTACTGAAGAGCCCACAAAAGCGCATTGTAGGAGGCAGGGTCGCAGCCGGTGCCAAGCAGTTGGGTTGAACTCTTTCTTGTGTTAGATATTGATCGTTGTCACATAATAAGAGCAACTGAGGGCTGGTGCATTCGTCTCCTCTTGATGGCTTTTCGTGCCTTCGTTGTGTATGAAACACATACGCAGTCTTTCACGATGCTCTCAAATATCTGTGCGAGCAGACTGTATGTGTTGATGAGGGCGGTGGCGCTTACGGGGGCTTCCTTCAGGATGGCTGTGCACAAAGCTGGGTGGGGTAAAAATCTGAAAATAGCCACAACAGGAAACTGGACTACACCGCTGCGCAGCATCAAGACTCACCGGGGATCGAGCGCATGACATGAATCATCGACCAACTGTGACGAAAGCACCGGTTTCCGTAGTGTAGTGGTTATCACGTTCGCCTCACACGCGAAAGGTCCCCAGTTCGAAACTGGGCGGAAACACTTTGATGCGTTGCTGTTGTTTCCAGTGGAGATTGCCGCACTTATCAGAAAGTGGCCAGTCGTAAGGAGTAGGTGTGGGACGGTCGTGAAGCTGCAGGAACGCATTCTGGAACCAAGTCCGAAACAAAGCATTTCAGAACTCTCAATTTAGTGTATGACAAAGAGGAGGCAATATTGCAACTGCCACTCAAACAAGACAGTGTGCTGTACAAACATCTAACATCTTCGCAGTCCCACCGAGATTTGAACTCGGATCACTGGATTCAAAGTCCAGAGTGCTCACCATTACACCATGGA
Organism: Notolabrus celidotus; assembly: GCF_009762535.1. Taxonomy (NCBI): domain Eukaryota; kingdom Metazoa; phylum Chordata; class Actinopteri; order Labriformes; family Labridae; genus Notolabrus; species Notolabrus celidotus. Next base: position 28,666,881 of record NC_048292.1, on the reverse strand, counting down.
ACCAGCTTGAAGGTTGCGCACACAGTTGTGAACATGTTTCTCACTTGACTTCAGCCTACCTACTGTTGCGACAGATACTGCCCTGTAACAGGACTGAGCTTAAGTCCAAGCGACCAGAAACCTCAGCTAAGCTAAAGCTGTGTTCACAGACTAAAGGACTAGTAATATCAGCAGAGCAATTGGTACTCAGTAAATAATATTGCATGTGACCTAACAGGTGTAACTGGTGTAGAAGCTAATTATTGATACAGCTTTAGCTAGGCTATTTCTATCAAAATAACAACTGTAAAGACAACATCTTTTCATAAGGTAGACATAAAGATATAACTATAACTGTGAATAAATCAATACAGAAGGCAAAGACTAATAAAACTACACATTTTAAATAAAAGGAAAACTTACAAATCAAACACTCACTTGGTCAATTGAGGAGATGTTGGATTTACATCCTCACAGCCAGTTCCATTGTTCTCAGTAAGGGCTGGCACAGGTGAGCTGGCTGTCCTTTATTAACTCTAGAGCTCCTCCCACTCAGGCAGCAGATAAGCAGGGTAGGGAGTCAGAAGAGGAGGGGGGATTTTCTTCAATATAACACTAAGATTTTTTTCAGCCTGACAAAGAGATATATGGTCATCTCCTTATTATTTCTTGAGATTGACTATCAGAAGTAGTTATTACTATTTCGTTTTTCACAGGCCTAATTTAATGATGTTCTCTAGGTGCCTAATGTAGAATTTTGTGGAGGCTAAAGTGGGTGGAAAGCCTGCTTGAGTCATAAGATTTGAACCAGAAATAAAAGGGCTTAACACTATTTGGAAGATGAAATAAGATCTAAAAAACAAGATGGACATTTTCTGAATTCTGTTGTTCATGCACTCAGACACTGAAACTAAAGTTAGAGCCACCAGCAACGGATTAGTTAATTTTGAGGAACAGCCAGGTGCTCAGAAAACTATAACAAAAAAACACACTTCTCTGTTATGAAAATTCAGAGCACGGTTTCTGTGGTGTGTCAAATCTGTGGGGGGTGGCAAAAGACAAACAGCGCTTCTCACCGATACCAGATGATCTCACTTCTCTCTGATGATCATCCACTTAAAAAAAATACAAACCCTACCCCTCAGTATTTTCAAAACAACCTGACCCTCTGCCTTTTTTTTTGAACGTTTTTATTAAACTCAGCCAACATCACAAAACAACAGTGCAGCCATCAGACTCAGAGACAAAACAGATATAAACAAGATTTTTGAAAAACACCTAGTCCATAGTCAGAAAGTAAAGATATAAATAAATAGATAGTACACAATGAAAAATAAGTGAATACAAACATACAAAATAATAATAATATTAAGATTGTAATAATTAACACACAAAAAAATATTAATAATAGTAATAATAACAACAATATAAATTATTGTATAAATAGTAATTAGGACAATACTACTACTACTACTACTACTACTACTACTACTAATAATAATAATAATAATAATAACAATAACAACAATAATAACAAAAAAAATTCTCACAGTAAACTTCAAAGAAAATAAATCAATAGAATAATAATAATTATGTATATCCCAAATCCGCCCATCAAAGAATTAGCCAAAATGAAATGAAGCAACAGGTGCCCACCTTATCTGGAAAAGATCAGTTTTTAACTGTAATCTTGCAGTTAGACTTTCCATATAAAAAATGTCCTTCAACTTGTTCTTCCAATGTGTGACTGTGGGGGGCTGTGGCTTTAACCAGGAGATTGTGATGATTTTCTTTGCAACTAAAAGCAGGACCCTCAGCAAAGCTGCATGGCCACTATACTCCTCATCCCATAGTGATATTCCCAGTAGGAAGCAGGAAGGTTCAAATGGCAGTTCTTAATCCAGACAGTTCTTAATTTCAAGTTGAATACCTTTCCAATATGTTTTTAGTTTTGGACAGTCCCAGAATATATGTGTATGGTCTCCGACCAGGCCACAGCCCCTCCAGCATTCATCTGAGGATCTACCAAATTCGGAGGTCACCAGAGGGGTATCAAAAAACCTCATCCTAATTTTCCAGTCAAATTCCCTCCAGATAGGGCTCGTTTCTGCCTTTTAACTTTCAATCAATCTGTCAATCAGACTTTATTTGTGAAGCGCTTTTCATACAATGATATTGTTACACAAAGTGCTGTACATAAAAATAACAAGAATAGAATAAATAAAAAATACAAAAAAAGAAGACCCCTCATCCCACCAAACTAAAAATGATATATTAATAATAATAATAATAATAATAATAATAATAATAATAATAATAATAATAATAATAACAACAATAATAACAAAAAATTCCTCACAGTAAACTTCAAAGAAAATAAATCAATAAAATAATAATAATTATGTATATCCCAAATCCGCCCATCAAAGAATTAGCCCAAATGAAATGAAGCAACAGGTGCCCACCTTATCTGGAAAAGATCAGTTTTTAACTGTAATCTTGCAGTTAGACTTTCCATATAAAAAATGTCCTTCAACTTGTTCTTCCAATGTGTGACTGTGGGAGGCTGTGGCTTTAACCAAAAGATTGTGATGATTTTCTTTGCAACTAAAAGCAGGACCCTCAGCAAAGCTGCATGGCCACTGTACTCCTCATCCCCTGGTGATATTCCCAGTAGGAAGCAGGAGGGTTCAAATGACAGCTCTAAATCCAGACAGTTCTTAATTTCAAGTTGAATACCTTTCCAATATGTTTTTAGTTTTGGACAGTCCCAGAATATATGTGTATGGTCTCCGACCAGGCCACAGCCCCTCCAGCACTCAACTGAGGATCTACCAAATTCGGAGGTCACCAGAGGGGTATCAAAAAACCTCATCCTAATTTTCCAGTCAAATTCCCTCCAGATGGGGCTCGTTTCTGCCTTTTAACTTTCAATCAATCTGTCAATCAGACTTCATTTGTGAAGCGCTTTTCATACAATGATATTGTTACACAAAGTGCTGTACATAGAAATAACAAGAATAGAATAAATAAAAAATTTTAAAAAAGAAGAAGACCCCTCATCCCACCAAACTAAAAAATGATATAATAATAATAATAATAATAATAATAATAATAATAATAATAATAATAATAATAATAATTAATACGAATTTAAAATAAGTTGCTGAATGAACTTTAAAACAGACATTTTATAAACTTGTCACTGACACTAACATAAACAGCTGATTTAACGCATGGTTGTTTTCAGAAGATAACAGGTAATAATTCAATTTTTAACAATGCCATGCAAACTGCTCTCGTCAAAGTCTCATTGATTGGACAAACTCCCTTCCCAGTGCAAAGTGACCATGTGCCTTCTGATTGGCCATTCTCCCCTTGTGGGCTTGTTCGGGGCCGCGTGGGGATTTAAACCAGTGCAGTGCCACTTTGGTAATGTTTGAGCACGTGAAAGAGCAAATGTCATTGTGTTCAGGTAATTTGCAGATCGTTATTCTTTAGTTGTCGCAATGTTTGACCTGAAGAAGAGGAACAGTTTGACTTTAAACAGCGCTCGTGACGCGGAGGAGTTCAGACGGGTGGCTGTCAGACGCAAAGCCAAAGGTGCTGCAGTGGACTTCATCGCAGGTAAGTTATCTATATGTGAAGATTTCTCTTCCCTGTTGTTGATAGTTTGCACTTTTGCAGACTGATGTAGGCCTATAATGAGACACTTACCGACAAGACACTCCCGAATCATTCTAACCAGGGGCGATTCCAGGATCGGATGTTTAGGGGTGCTGAGCCGGGCAAGATACACTTCACTGTTTTGTACATTTGAATGCAATTTAATTCCCACATATGTGAAAGAAAAGTACAGACTAACACTTTTTGGGAAAGTCTGTGAGTGAACCATCAAATCTGATAAAGGTTATTTAAATGCTGAGCCACAGCAAAAGAGAAAAGGATTGGAATCATAAAAGTAACATATGGTAACCTTCATTTCTGGGGAAATAACTCATTTTGATACAGCAGCTCCTCAACATACACATAAACAGTATGAATGTTTCTGGAGTAAACCAGCTCTCTATACTGAGTACCAAAAATACCCAAAATTGACATTGGAGTTAATTTTTGGACTTTCATTTGAAATGCAATGCACAACATGTAAAACACACACAGCTGCTGCTGTATTTTTGTAGTTAAAATATTACATTTCAACTAAGTACTGTATGGTTTTGAAACTTCTCTAGCTTGTTAAAAGGGACATACAGTGAAAAAAAAATCTCAAATTTTAGGGGTGCTGGGATTCAATTTAGAAGGGCTTCAGCGCCCCCAAAAATGGGCCAGAAATGCCTTCTAACCTAATAGCACTTAATAAAAGCATAAATACCGAGTCTCCCAATAAGAAGCAGATTGATTAATTGATTGATAAAAGAGTTGGATTTTGCTTCATTAATTTCTACATTCAACAGAGGCCATTGTTGCCTCTTGGCTCATATGAAATGCATATAAAGTGAACACTATAGTTGCTTTTCAATGTATGAGCCCCCTATTGCTGTTATTGTGTACATAAGCAAGCTATTTGATGGGGCTTTTGTTGTTTTTGTACCCAAAGAAATGTAATAGCTCTAAGTAGTAAGTAGTAGATTCTATAGGTTAAATTAGAATACTTATGTCAAGAATGTAGGGTCCCACTGACTAGAGTGTCAGATATAGCCTACAATTAACAATTGAATGAAGCAATACTCACTTTAATTTAAACACCCCTTTTAACAAAAGTAAACTTCTTTAAAACTTTACATGGGGGAAAGGTTCAAACAGCTCTATGAAAAGGGGGCCTGTGCAGTTGGTTACAGCATAAACACTATGTGTTGTGTCCGTAGTAAATGCTGATTTAGTTAAGTTCCTGTGGCATCCAGTGAGGTTTTTTTTTTGACACACAGCGTGTACACTGTGTTAGTGTGTGTGGATTTTTGTTAGTTACAGTTGGTGCCTGTTAGCCTCTTAGTTGTTGGATTACTGCTGTGAAATCTTTCCTTGATTCAGTGTGAACTTTGCCTTGTCAATCCCTTGAGCATGCACATAGAGCTGCTCTGTTCCCCCATTGAGGCAGAGCTATTTGTTAGATAAGAGAATTATGTTTGCTCCAATGGTACTGTTAGATGCAGGATGCAACAGTGCATCCATCTATCTGGCCCTCATAATGAAAAGTATTCTTTGCTTTGTGTGATATTTTTCTTGGATTTGCAAGGCTAGTAAAAAAAACCCTTATATTTCAACATTTTGGGACACATACTTAGTTTTTTTGCAACACAGCTATGTTGTAGAACTAACAGTCTCATTTCCATGTTTGAAATATTGTGCTGCAGCTGACTAGCCTAGACTAGCATAAGGACTGAAAACATGGAGAGCCACTACCCTAGCTCTTTCTAAATAGAATGAAATCTTTGTACCAGATCCCAAAACTTATTAATAATTTATACATATTTTTTCAGACCGAGGCAGCCGCTGGCAGCTACCTGTTTTTAAATGTTTGTTAACTTTTGGACCGCTAATCCTATCAACAAGCTTTAAAAACTCAGTTACAGCGGACATTCTCAGCTTTCCATTGATACCACAGTTGTCTCATTCAGCATATTCAAAATAAATTCCGGCGAGTCTGGCGCTCCCAAAGATGGTCTAGATCAGGGGTGTCAAACTCATTTCAGTTCAGGGGCCACACACAGCCCAAGTTGATCTGAAGTGGGCCGGACCAGTAAAATCATAACATAATAACCTATAAATAACGACAACTTTAAATTTTTCCCTTTGTTTTAGTGCAAAATAGTACAAGTATGTGCTGAAAATGTAATCAACTATCTTTCTACAAAAACAGTTCTCCATGATGAGTCTCATAGTGGGGCAGAACATTTTACTCTTTAAGCACTGAAACCTGCTGCAAACACACCAAACAAGTTATCAATTCACCTGACACAGAGTGTCATTTTTACTGCAAAAGAACAGAGAGATTATAATAATGAAGAAGCTAAAGTTGGCTATCCTGGACCCCTCAGCTCCGAAAGGAACTGTTTGCTTGCTGGACAGTGTTGTATGCAGGGGTGTTGTGCTAGTGTTAGTAGTTAGTGGATCATCTTAATAGTGCTCTAAAAAGACTTAAAGGTGACATATCATGCAAAATGGACTTTTTAATGGTTTTTTACCTGAAATATGTTTCCCTGGCATGTCTACAAACCCCCCGAGAATGAAAAAAATCCATTCTGCCCCTGTTCTGATTTCTCCACCTTTCTGTAAATGTGTGTGAAACCAGCCGTTTCAGACTTCAGTGTTTTTGTTACGTAACAACAATATCCGGTCTGTCACGGAGTCAGAGCTCGGAGCTTGTTCAGCCCATAGACTGTATAAAATAATACTCAACCCCTCCTCTGTTTTTCATTACCTGCACAAATGTGTGCTAACAAGGAGCTTAGGAGGGAGGCATGCTAGTTGTAGGCTGTCTTAATAAACACAAAGGTCGGTTTTACTCCCCACGTCTGCAGATTTGAAGATCTAGTGGATGATTTTTATTTGTCATGGATAAGTGCTAGTGCTAGTTAGCATAGCTACATAGCTACATGTCGTAGCTGTAGCTGTGTACAAAGACACACGTTGACATACTGTCAAATAAAACAACAAGAAACACAGAATCTGTGACCAATCCTTCAGAAAGGTCCCGCTGCCTTTCTGGTAGAGGTCGGTTTTACTCCCCACGTCTGCAGATTTGAAGATGTAGTGGATGATTTTTATTTATCATGGATAAGTGCTAGCGCTAGTTAGCATAGCCACATAGCTACATGTTCGTAGCTGTGTACCAAGACACACGTCGACATACTGATAAATAAAACAACAAGAAACACTAAATCTGTGACCAATCCTTCAGAAGGTCCTGCTACAGGCGCCTCTCCGTCAGGATCAGATTCTGGATCAGATTCAGAGGGTTGAAGTAACGTGATCTGTGAGCAGCCGTGTATATTCAGCCAACATGTAAACATTAGATCAACGTGCTGGAGAGCCGAGGCACATCCACTTCCGGAGGGGGCGTGGTCAGAGAGAAAACAGAGTGTTCTGAGGAGGACTGAAGAAGAGGGTTTTTCAGGCAGACCAAAATCTGATTTCAAAGTGTTTTTTTGAGCATAAACTTTAAAGACATGTTTTGGGGACCTCTTAGACCAATATATATTGATGAAAAAAGCGTGATATGTCCCCTTTAATGAATCTCAGCCGGATTATGCAAACAGAAAGTAATCTATTTTCTCACTTTGAGAAAAAAGTCCCGGGAAAAAGTGCTGTTCAGGTGCGCTCCATCAGCACTATGATTGTATGCGACCCTCAGAGGACAAATTTAAAATAGTAGTTACTTTCAAAATTTGCATTTAATGTCTAATCTGTAGTTTTTTCACTTTGCAAAGTCGTTCTGTGGGCCGGATTGCAACCTCTGGCGGGCCGGTTTTGGCCCGCGGGCCGCATGTTTGACACCCCTGGTCTAGATCTTTTAAGGGTTAATGAAAAGTGTGAAATCCAGGATCCAGAATGGACCACTTCAGATCATGAAAATCCTACTTCTTGACACATTGTCCCTCCAGCAGATTATGTCAAATCTTCCAGTTAATCTTCTGTTCACTTCATATTTGTATTTTAACATCATACAATTTATAATTTAAATAGGACCTGCAGTATTTGGAGTAGCTCTTTTAAAAATAAGCTATGCATATGTTAATATCTGCAGCTGCTATTACTATTAATAGTATGTGATTGGACTTTGCCTCAACTGAACAAAAAGTTCTCTCTATTTGGAATCAAGGCCTAAAATAATTGATTGCAAGATTCTTTGTAAAAACAACATGATGACTTTTATTTTGGGCTCTGCCTCATCCTTCTGGCACAAGGTGTTTGATCTAGTCCTATAACAGCTATCATTTTTTAATTACCCCAAATACAACCTCAAAACCTCAGATATATGTCAGTTTGTATTTTCCATTAGCTTTTAAACCTAACTCCCCCTGAGATGCTGACCTAACTTATAAGAGTGTAAAAGGTTAGACTCCATGAAGAAATAGGGAGAAGTGAAAAAGCAGAAGTGTAACAATGTTAAGAAAGTGGACTTAAGCACTCGCCACATGACCAACAAATCTCTTACTCCTCAGCAGAGCCAGGAGTACTTAGCAAAGCTGTTCTTTGTTATACAAGTATTGGATATTATTGCACAAGCTTGGAAATTGACTGCAGGTAAGGAAAAAAACAGCTACGAAACTTGATAGTAAGCTGTATTTGTCAAAACAACGTCCAGGTATTGTTAGATTGTGAGTTGAACAGGTCAGGGCTGGAATTTGAAAGTGATGAAACAACACTCAATACTAAGTTGTGTCTAACATGCAGACTTTTTTTAGATTTATCATGTAAGGATCCTTATGCCAATCCTAAACCAGTGTTTTTTAATTTCATATCATTTCACATCATTTCTCTTTGGGATGCTGGATTATACCACTAGAGAGTGTATTTGTTAATTTCTTAAATCTGAATGGGAATTAATAATGCCTGTGGATTAGCTTTTCTACCAACTGATTCGCTTTACTCTGAAATAGATATGCTGTGTGGGCACAAATAAGAACATGAAAACAACTCAGAGGCATGCCTCAACACAAGAGACGTCGAACCACTGATCAAATACATGGTATAATACCACACATACAGAAAAATACAACACTATAACACACAGGGGATTCAACAGTTGACCTGGAGTGCTTTCTAAAAATGTAAGCTACAAGAAAGAATGTTTGCACAACCTACATATCTGTGACATTGCAATGAGGTCATTTTTTCCATGTACATTCATATGTAGTGGGTTTTGGATGTAGGCTCAGGGGGCACAAGACCTCTGAATCATATCCGGGAAAATGGTTTACATCTAAGAATAAAGGTTGAAGGTAGTTTCCATGGAGTTGGTAAAATAGATCCTGAATAACAAGAAAGAAAATAAAAAGTTATCTGATCCAAAGTCTCAGTTTAGGTCAGAAAAACTACCGTACACAAGAATTATAATCATGCACTGTGTAGAAAAATATTCATTTGCTTTTTGTATAATTCTGGTGTATTCCTTTGTTGCAGTGAACAGTGGAGTGTGTGGCTCATATAGCTGTGGCAGTGCTTGTGACAGCTTCTGTGGATCAGAACCAAACTCTAAAAATGATGCAGAGAAACACAAGGAAAGAAGCCCAGTAAAACGATCACCTGTCAAACCCCAAGGTAGGCTGAAGTCAACATCTTGTTAAGTAAATGCTGTCTGTGTATGTTCTTTTTATGAGTATGGATAGAACTCTTGACTTAAATACCAATGCTTGTCAAGGCTATATGTTTCCTAAGCTGCATTCTCTAAGTATGTGGGAGATCAGCTGATGCTGGTTTGATTTTGCACTGCCTCTGCTGCATTAGCTGTGTCTCATGCACCATATTTAACTTTATTTTCCTAACTCATATTAATTTGGTTCATTCATTCAACCTCTTATGTAGCATCATGCTCCAAGACAAACTCACTGTCTCACTGTGTATTTGACTTGACTTGTGTACTGTACCTTTAAGACCCTTTTATTACAATTATAATTCAACCAGGTGTATTGTTTATTTATTTACAGTGCCTCCTAAACCAGCTCACCTGCAGAGTCCTCTGAAGCCAGGACAAGCTCAAGCTCACAGTCCTACAACGGGGAAATTATTACCTCAACATGTTCACGGCACAGACCACAGTCCCAAAGGATGCAGCAGCATTTCTGTTTCCTGTGTCAGTCCATCAGGGGTTGGTCTAAGCTCCCCTAGTCCTGTCAGAGGAGGGGGAACTAGGTTTTTGAATGGAGTGTCGGGGGGACAGATCAGCCCTGCCCAACATGCTCTGGGGATCTCAAATCTTACAAGCAGTCCAGTATTAGGATCTCCAAGTCCGGGGAAACGAGGCGTTCAGAGCCGTAGCTCATTGAGGGAAAGAGGGCACAGCCCCGCAAAGTTGTCCCCAAGAAACCGGAGCCCTCTGATAAGAAAACTGCGGACCCCCAGCCCCGTGCAGGGGAACATGGGGAGCTATAGTTCTGCCAAGAACTCTAAATCGTGGCTTGGACTGCACAGAATCCCAAGTGGAAAGAACGAAGGGAAAGAGAAGAAAGGAGGGAAATCTTTAAGTGTACCTGACTTACTTTTTTACTTGGAGGAAAGGAGGTTGGTTTTTAAATTTAAACATTTCTGCACTAAAACTAACCAAACACTTGCTTGTAGCAATAAAGCACAGTATAAATCCAATGTTTATTGAGTTATCAGTGATGTATACACTTCATTTCTGCAGGATACCCATCCATAAAGCTGAAAGTCCTGCACTGAAACTGATTCAGTCACCTAGCAACAACAGGCCAGCCATCACTGTAAAATCACCAGTTATCCAAATACTCAGTCACTCCACAAATGAAGCCCATCCTCCAAGCAATAGCAAGGCGCTGTCCCCACCACAAATGAATGGCAATGTGCAGAAGAGAGATTTCACGGAAGTAAATGGGAAAGGAACAAATGTCAAAATGGAAGACGGCAAGATATCACATGGCTGTAAATTTTCCTGCTTGTGGAATGGGGCTACTGCAGGAGACTGCAAGCTTAACAAGGAGTCTGATGTGGAACAAAGTCATGAAGAGAAGAGGCAGGAGGGAGGAGGAGATGAGCCAAGAGAGGAAGAGAGCACAGAGCAGAAGTTGTACAGCATAGCCAATGAACTCCTGCAGACAGAGAGGACGTACGTGGCTCGTCTCCACCTGCTGGACCAGGTCAGTGTGGTCTATATCATCTTGTATAACTCTATGCACTCTATGCTAAAGTGAAGTCAAGCAATACATTTATGTTAACCAGTTATTTTAAAGGTGACATATCACGCTTTTTTCATCAATATATATTGGTCTAAGAGGTCCCCAAAACATGTCTTTAAAGTTTATGCTCAAAAAAACACTTTGAAATCAGATTTTGGTCTGCCTGAAAAACCCTCTTCTTCAGTCCTCCTCAGAACACTCTGTTTTCTCTCTGACCACGCCCCCTTAGGAAGTGGATGTGCCTCGGCTGTCCAGCACGTTGATATAATGTTTACATGTTGGCTGAATATACACGGCTGCTCAGAGATCACGTTACTTCAACCCTCTGAATCTGATCCAGAATCTGATCCTGACGGAGAGGCGCCTGTAGCAGGACCTTTCTGAAGGATTGGTCACAGATTTAGTGTTTCTTGTTGTTTTATTTATCAGTATGTCGACGTGTGTTTTGGTACACAGCTACGAACATGTAGCTATGTGGCTATGCTAACTAGCGCTAGCACTTATCCATGATAAATAAAAAATCATCCACTAGATCTTCAAATCTGCAGACGTGGGGAGTAAAACCGACCTCTGCCAGAAAGGCAGCGGGACCTTTCTGAAGGATTGGTCACAGATTCTGTGTTTCTTGTTGTTTTATTTGTCAGTATGTCGACGTGTGTCTTTGTACACAGCTACAGCTACGACATGTAGCTATGTAGCTATGCTAACTAGCGCTAGCACTTATCCATGGTAAATAAAAATCATGCACTAGATCTTCAAATCTGCAGACGTGGGGAGTCAAAGTGACCTTTGTGTTTATTAAGACAGCCTACAACTAGCATGCCTCCCTCCTAAGCTCCTTGTTAGCACACGTTTGTGCAGGGAATGAAAAACGGGGGAGGGATTCAGTATTATTTTATACAGTCTATGGGCTGAACAAGCTCCGAGCTCTGACTCCGTGACAGACCGGATATTGTTGTGACGTAACAAAAACACTGAAGTCTGAAACAGCTGGTTTCACACACATTTACAGAAAGGTGGAGAAATCAGAACAGGGGCAGAATGGATTTTTTTCATTCTCGGGGGGTTTGTAGACATGCCAGGGAAACATATTTCAGGTAGAGAACCATTAAAAAGTCCATTTTGCATGATATGTCACCTTTTAATGTGGTCAAGATGTTCATGTAAACATTTATTTTATTGTAAGATTGAGCTACGACAAGCCCCATTAGGTTAGCAAAGATCTTGATATGAGGAAACATGGCAGGGACCTCAAGCACCAGATACATGTTTGTCTTCAGGGATAGAACATTTCCTGTATTAATTATATTAAAAGTAAGTTTTACCTAACTCTTACTCTCCCCCCAGGTTTTCTGCTCACGCCTCACAGAAGAGGCAGGCCGAGGCTCATTTCCTCCTGAAGTGATCAGGAACATATTCTCCAACATTTCCTCCATCTACTCCTTCCACAGCCAGTTTCTGCTTCCTGACCTGGACAAATGTATCTGTCAGTGGTAGGTCTTTGTCATAAATGTGGCCTTTTTCCTCCAGTGTCATTCCCTGGATGGAGAGCTTTGATTTGTGAGTCTTTATTGCAGTCTGTTGCTGATCCATTTGGCACCTGAGGAATACTATTTCAAGTCAACACAACATATTTGATAGCCTACTGTCAGATAACGGCTGATGCTAGCAATTTAGCCACTTCCTAGACCCAGGCTGTTTTTGAAACCATCTTCTACACACTACCTATGAATGTAGTATACAGTGCGTACTGCACACTGCATACTGAGTTTGAAGGTAGTATGTAGTATGGCTGTTCTGTTTGATCTGTTATGCGTATGCTGGGTCAGGCGTGGCTGGGTTTTCGGTTTCGGAAAGCGGAAGTAAACAACGGCCAAGCTGATAGATAAAGTGCTTCTTTAGCATCACTTATGTTTAAAAAGTTAAAGCTGGGGTTGGTAGTCTCGGAAAACTAGCATGAATTTGAATGTAGCTTTTCCTCAGGACTCCGTCTAACCCCTCCCCTCCTCCCTCGGAGCTCCTCCAAAACGACGCCCCCCCGCTCACATGCACGAGCGCCGCTGATTCTCGACCATATGATCGTGACTGATTCAAAACCGGTCCTCACCAAAACATTCTCATAGTGAAAGTTAAAAACACAAACAAACATGGCTGCTGTTAGCACTCACAACTGTCATTCTAGCATTATCCAGTTGTACTGGTGACACGATATCAGGAGAAAAGTTATAACATATATATAATACTGTAACAACTCCACTGTTTGTGAAACGTGTTCAGTGTAGATGTTCTTAATTCCTACAGCGTTGACAGTCAGTGAAGGCATCAGGAGAGGTGTAGAGTGTGTGAGCTGGAGAGAGGAGAGACAAGAGGAGAAGTTCTTCATTCATTCAAACATTGATTGTTGTTTTGTTGGTTGTCGTGATCACGGCCGACAGTGACCGGTTATTAAAACTAAACGTGTTCACGAATCGGCTCGTCATCACTACAGCGTCCGGACCGACGCTACAATACATCTACATTTTCTGTAGGACTTACTAAATGTCATTAATTATTCTGCTTGTTGGTGAGAGCTTTTTAGACTCTGATCCGGACTACAGTCCTGAGCAAAGCACCTCATCAGTAGTGATGTGCGGATCGATACTGAAATATCGATACTTCCGATACCAGATCTTTATGCTCTAAAATCGATTCTCAAATCAAAATATCGATACTTTTGATACTTCAATCATTTGAGACAGTGTATATCATTAACAGGAACACAGTGGAAAGTAACTAAACCATTGAGATCTTGTCTAAATGATATGCGGTTGGTGGGAACTACTAGTTCTAGTTCTTAATAATAAAACAATTATTTATTGTAATTGTTTTATTGTTTTACTTATATTTTTTTTTGTTTGTGTTTAAAACACCATTTTGACATATTTCATATGATTGTGTCCTCTGTTTGTTTTTTCTGTTGTTGTATCAGCTCGACTATATCGTAAATGAGGCCGCTTCCTCGATATACTTAAAAGTTTAAAATAAATAAATAAATAACTCAGAAATGCACTACTTTTTTTAGATTTACCAGATACAATAGGTGTATTTGCACAAAGTATCGGTATCGGATCGGTATCGCCGATACCAGCCTGAATTTTACACAGTATCGGATCAGAAAGGAAATCGGTGGTATCGAACATCACTACTCATCAGGTCAGAGGGGACAGGCCCGAGGACGAGCGAGAGGGGCAGTAAATAGAGTCAGGGGAAGCAGAGGCAGGGGACAGGGACTCTGAGTGCACGCAGGGGAAATGTACGCGCAGGAGGCGGGCAGAACGGCTGGACGGGATTTGATTGGTTTAAAATTTGGGGAGCCAAAAAACGGTGATTGGTTGGTGTTTTCCCAGGTTTACTCCGGCTGTAGATACCAGCTTTTTTCCACCTCTTTTTTAGGAACACATTATGTATTGATTACCATCAGGACATAAAGATCATTTTAACCAGTATAACAAAAAGTGGATCTAAATCTGATTACCAACCCCAGCTTTAAGAAGTGGTTTATATCCAGAGGTGTCAAGTAACGAAGTACAAATACTTTGTTATCTTACTTAAAGCTGCTGTGAGGAACTTTTGTTTTGTATCGATTCTGGCACCCCCTTTTGGACAAAGTAGTACCTCTTATCTCTTGTCCTATCCATGCAAAAGTAGTGTTTTCAACAAAAATCTCATCCTGTTGTCTTCAACAGTCAACTTTATCAGGCATTGTGATTATTTTCCATGAAAACAGTCAAATAAAGGCTGTTTCTGAAGCGAGATGTCCATCATGTGGTCTGACACCTACCCCCTCAGGGCGGTTTCAGGCATTAAACATGACAACAGAGAAGGTGTCAGTGTTGCTGCTGATGGACTTGTTTGCTATTGAAGGTCATAAAGAGGCATCAGTATCATTTTCAGTCTGTTTCTCAGCCAGTTCAAAACTCCTCACAGGGCCTTTAAGTAGAAATTTTGGGTATCTATACTTTACTGGAGTAATTATTTTTCCGCCGACTTTTTACTTCTACTCCTTACATTTTAAAAACAGCCTCATTACTCTTATTTCATTTCGGCTTGTTTTCATTCTGGCTTGTCATCTTTCAAAAAACACATTAATGTACATTAACATTCCAATAAAGGCTGTTGATAACATGCCGGTGAAGTTTGACTTTTTGCACCGTTACAATACTTGTAGGCAACTAGTCATCATATCCTCTGCTCCATGAAACAGGTTAAAGCTCAGTAGTACACATATATGTTCTTTAATGTATTTGCATTGTACGAAAAAGTGTTCATTTTCAATGGGCATAAATGCGTCTGAAACCAGTGCAACCCAAATATTTCAACATTAACATATTAATATGACATTATAGTCATTATGGCCTTTAGAAACATGTTTGTTTTGGGAGGTGGGGTAGTGCACTATAGGCCCCTGTGGCGCAGCCTAAGCTTTTGTCCTTGATGACATTTTTCCTCCTTACATTACTTTAACTGTTATACTTGAAGTAGTTTTGAATCCAGTACTTTTACACTTTGACTTGAGTAAAAAGCTTGAGTTGATACTTTAACATCTACACAAGTCTTTTTAAACCCGAGTGTCTATACTTCTACCTGAGTAATGAATGTGAGTACTTTTGACACCTCTTTTTATATCAAATTTAATAATTCTCACAGCGCCCAAAATATGTGCCCCTGTCCAAAAAAGAGAGAAAAAGTGGAACATTAGCGCTGTGCATTGTGGGAAACTGTACGTGAGGCAGTCTGGTCCGCTGCATAATAAGACATTTTCTTGATTTCAGTACGACATCCGGGTAGTTTTGGCATACTGCAGATTTTGCTCTTGTTCACATACTACATACTGAATTTAGACCAAATCAGTACGTACTGCTAGTATAGCAGGCATTTTTAAAAACAGCCCTACTGTCAGAAAAGGGCTAATGCTAGCAATTAGCCACTTCCTTGACATTCCCATCAGCTAGCTTATAGCTGAATGCTAATATCATCGTTTAAAGATGTTGTATGACAATTAGAAAGGTATAACTTGCCTTTCTAGCAGAAATGTTTGCTAAGATGTAGTTGAATACTAGCTAATGTTGGCTAATTTTGTCTAACAGTAGTTTATGGGTTATCAAATGTGTTGTTTTGGCTTGAACTATGACCTGATGTCCTTCCAATTCGCTGCAAGTTGCTGAGTTAATGGGAAAGTAGTGCTACCAAGATACAATTTGCACCTTGGAACAAATGAGCATTTTGATAGCGTCAGATAGCTTGATAGCTTCCCATCCCAGCCAAACAAAGACAAAAATGGGCACCATGTGAATATTTTGAACTCCAGTATTTATAAAGTGTAAAGTTAACTTGCTGCCCTAAGACCCTTCCTCTCTTTGACCTTTCCTCTAGGCATGAGAGGCCCGGCCTGGGTAAGGTCCTGCTGCAGCACGCCCCCTTCCTGAGGATGTATGCCGAATACGTAAGGAACTTTGACCAGGCCATGGAGCTAGTTAGGACCTGGACAGAACGCTCCTCTACCTTCAGAAATACAATCCAGGACATACAGGTAAGGCAAAGTCAGCAGGGTATACCGTATATCATTATCTTATCCTTGTGCATTCAAATGTATGCAAGTCTGAGTTTCATGCATATGTTGTACGTTAGAGCCAGGAGATGTGTGGCCACCTGACCCTGCAGCATCACATGTTGGAACCAGTTCAGAGAGTTCCACGTTATGAGATGCTGCTAAGGGATTACCTGAAGAAACTGCCAGAGGATAACCCAGATTATGAGCTTGCTCATAGTGAGTATTATGTGCACCATCCAAGTCCTGTGCCCATAGTTTGACAATGTTAGATCGAAATCTCAGTGAATATTTTAATGCACAGTCTACCGATTACCTTGACCTTGTGCTTGTGTAAGATCATAATAAAACCTCTCCCTCATAAAGTGCCTGCCTGTCCCTGATTGGTCATTGTGCCGGTAATGAGCGTCCTCTTTTTCCTCCTGCAGAATCCTTGCAGACAATCTCCATGGCAGCCACCCACTCAAACAGCGCCATCCACAAAGCTGTATGTAACCATGACCATATAAAATATTTACCATTGTTCTAGGAAATATTTCACACATGTCAGAAGCAAAACAAGCCTTCCACATGTTTGATTGTGCCCTCAAAGATCAGTGTTTTTCCTTCATGTCCCTGTAGGAGAGCCTGAAGCGGCTGCTGGAGATCTATGAGATGGTTGGAGAGGAGGAAGTGGTAAACCCGACCAATGAGTTCCTCAGGGAAGGTCGCTTGCTTAAGCTTGCAGCCAGGAACACATCTGCCATGGAGAGGCACCTATTCCTGGTTAGAGTACTAATGTTTGTGGAAAGAGATCAAGATAAACTCAAAAAAGATGAACTAATATCATGGGACATTTTTGCTTGGATGGTGATCCATAATCTGCGTTAAAGCTTTGGCATAATCATTCCAAATTGCACTCCATGAAATAGTTTTATCTTGCAAAAAGTACCTTAAAATATTAACCTAAAATTAAAGTTAATTGGAGGAACTTTGTTATTTATGTTGCACAACTTATCCCCACAGTTCAACAACTTCATGCTGTGCTGCACTCCTAAGTTCAGCCTGGTTGGGCAGCGTTTCACTGTTCGCTGCAGGATCGGAGTGGATGGCATGGAAGTGCAACAAACAAACAATGAGGATCATCCATTCACTTTCCAAGTGTCAGGAAAGGAGAGAACCCTTGAGCTGCAGGCCAGGTTTGTATGTGTTTCTGTGAGCAGTAATAGGAGGAGGCATCATACTTTGGCTGCAATTTTTTTTTATTTTGGCTCTTTTTTGTGTTTTAACTGAAATCTTATGGATTGAATTTATCACCAAATCAATCAATCAATCTTTATTTATAAAGCACCAAATCTGAACAAACGTTATCTCAAGACGCTTTAACAAACAGAGCAGGTCTAGACCATACTCTGTTAAATTATTAACAAAGACCCAACATCAAGACCGGATAAGATCCTGTCCCCTCTTAAAACAGGACTCTTACCTCCTCTTAATCCACCATGAGCATTGCACCTCGCAGTATTTAGTTAGTTACAACGGAGAGGAAAAACTTCCTTTAACAGGCAGAAACCTCCAGCAGAATCAGACTTACATAAGCAAGATAACACATTGAGAGAATTTTGTTGCCTTATCTAAGTAGATGTATGTGATTTTTAATTTCTGAGCACTTTCTGTGATAGGGTTGCAAAGGGGTGGAAAATTTCTGGTACATTTCCAGTAAATTTCAATGGGAAGTTAAGCTGGGAAATTTTGGAAATATTCCAAACTGGAAACTTTCCATGGGAATTATGGGAATTAACTGTGAATTGAGGGTCATTTAATGGAAAGGTATCACATCCAAGCATAAATATTTGTTTTGTTCTAAGCAGACATCCATCCAAAATAATACAATTAAAACAGATTTATTTGTCAGTAGAACTTTATCAAGTGTGAAATATTTTATTGAACAATCAATTCTTTCATTGAAGAACAAAAACATGAACATTGAGTTAAATATTACTCAATATTATAAGCATCTTCCCTCAAGCTTCTCAAGCCTAGCCTCTGCAGGATTCTAGAAACCATGTGTGCATGTGATGGAGGAATCTATGGGAGGAATGCACAGTGCATGTAGGGGGCGTGGTCTCTATAGCCCTGCAGTAAGCAGTGTGCTGTGTGCATGTGATTGAGGAATAGCAGAGATATTCAACTGTACTTGCATGAAATCTGTTTTTTTTAGTCAGGAATATGATAAAATATATTTTCCCCAACTATATTTAAGTTCCCTATTAAGAGCCAACCTTCAGTTTAGTACATTCTTGCTTTATTCACGTTTATTCCCATGGAGCTCCAATCTGCACAGATGAAATGTTAAAACCAAGCCAGAAACCTTGGTGTAGTCATAGACTCAGACCTTCATTTCAGCAGCCACATTAAGACAATTACAAAGTCCGCCTACTATCACCTTAAGAATATATCAAGGATTAAAGGACTCATGTCTCAGCAGGATGCAGAAAAACTCCTCCATGCATTTATCTTTAGCAGACTAGACTACTGTAACGGGGTCTTTACAGGACTCCCTAAAAAGTCCATCAGACGGCTGCAGCTCATACAGAATGCTGCTGCTCGAATCCTAACAAGGACCAGAACAGTAGACCACATCACTCCAGTTCTTAGATCTCTACACTGGCTTCCTGTCTGTCAGAGAATAGACTTTAAAATCCTGCTGATGGTTTATAAAGACCTGAATGGTTTAGGTCCAAAATACATTGCTGATCTGCTACTACTTTATGAACCACCTCGATCTCTGAGGTCATCAGGTACTGGTCTGCTTTCAGTCCCTAGAGTCAGAATGAAACATGGTGAAGCAGCGTTTAGTCATTATGCTCCACATATCTGGAACACACTCCCTGAAAGCTGCAGGTCTGCTCCAACTCTCACCTCTTTAAATCAAAGATTAAGACTTTTTTATTTACCACTGCCTTCCTATCTTAGATTATTTTAACCCACTTTAAATTAAAATTTTAATGTAATTTTTAATATATTTCTAATTTTCCTTATCTTTTCTGTTTTATTATATTTGTCATTTTAATTATGTTCTTTTATGCCTGTCTGAATGTCTCCAATGCTTTTAATGTTTTAATGTAAAGCACATTGAGTTGCCCTCGTGTATGAAATGCGCTATACAAATAAAGCTGCCTTGCCTTGCCTTGCCTTGCCTTGCCTTGCCTTGCCTTGCCTTGCCTTGCCTTGCCTTGCCTTGCCTTGCCTTGCCTTGCCTTGCCTTGCCTTGCCTTGCCTTGCCTTGCCTTGCCTTGCCTTGCCTTGCCTTGCCTTGCCTTGCCTTGCCTTGCCTTGCCTTGCCTTGCCTTGCCTTGCCTTGCCTTGCCTTGCCTTGCCTTGCCTTGCCTTGCCTTGCCTTGCCGAGTTTCCAACTTTGAAAATTCCCAGAATTTTGCAACCCTAGTCTGTGAACATAACCTTGGCATTTCTATGTTTTTTTTATAACTGTACCACAGCTTGATGACATTTACTGAATCTTTTTTCTCTGTGTTTATTTAAGCTCTGAAGAAGAAAGAGATGGGTGGATTAAGGTAAAGAGTTTTTTATGTTCAGTCCTTAGTGCAAGTCATTAAATGTTAAATGGATTAGGAAACAATTGCATAATGTCAACTCAGTTTCTAAGACAAGTTTTGATTTCAGGTCATTCAGGGAGCCATCGATGTGTTTCAGAGGAAGCATGAAACCTTCAAAGTGGCTTCTAAGGAGCCAAATGTAGAAGAACAGGTAAGTTGGATGATCATATTGTAGGTAGTTCACTTCTTAGTTATTACTAATGTGGAAATTGTGTATGCCTATTAAGAAATCCATCTGATGGTGAGGTGTGTGTTTTACAGGCAGAGGAACTTGGCCGGCGTGCCCCTCGCTGGATCAGAGACAACGAGGTGACGGTATGCATGAAATGCCAGGAACCTTTCAATGCACTCACCAGGAGACGACACCACTGCAGAGCCTGTGGCTGTGTGAGTAACCAGATTAATCATCTTGTACTGAACACACAATACCTCATGTTTAGAACGTCAGATCAGTTTTGTGTTGTCTGTCCTGCAGGTTGTGTGCTGGAAGTGTTCAGACAATAAAGTGGCTTTAGAGTATGATGGAAACAAGCTGAACAAAGTGTGCAAAGCCTGCTACTCCATCCTGAGCTGTCAAAGAGGGGAGAGGGTGGAGGGGAAGAAGAGGAGAATACTGGAGGTACTGGATCTCTGTTTGCTTTTTAACATTTATGAAAAGAGGCTGGCTCTTAAGTTTGAGTTTGAGTACTTCTCCTGTAAAATACACTTGATTTAAATACTGCGCACTGTTTAAAAATCTGTAAGAATAGCCATACAACAAAGGCAGAGATGAATAATCAAACTATACACTTTACTTAAAGGTGACATATCATGCAAAATGAACTTTTTAATGGTTCTCTACCTGAAATATGTGTCCCTGGCATGTCTACAAACCCCCCGAGAATGAAAAAAATCCATTCTGCCCCTGTTCTGATTTCTCCACCTTTCTGTAAATGTGTGTGAAACGAGCCGTTTCAGACTTCAGTGTTTTTGTTACGTAACAACAATATCCGGTCTGTCACGGAGTCAGAGCTCAGAGCTTGTTCAGCCCATAGACTGTATAAAATAATACTGAATCCCTCCTCCGTTTTTCATTACCTGCACACATGTGTGCTAACAAGGAGCTTAGGAGGGAGGCATGCTAGTTGTAGGCTGTCTTAATAAACACAAAGGTCGGTTTTACTCCCCACGTCTGCAGATTTGAAGATCTAGTGGATGATTTTTATTTGTCATGGATAAGTGCTAGCGCTAGTTAGCATAGCTACATAGCTACATGTCGTAGCTGTAGCTGTGTACCAAGACACACGTCTACATACTGACAAATAAAACAACAAGAAACACTAAATCTGTGACCAATCCTTCAGAAAGGTCCTGCTGCCTTTCTGGCAGAGGTCGGTTTTACTCCCCACGTCTGCAGATTTGAAGATCTAGTGGATGATTTTTATTTATCATGGATAAGTGCTAGCGCTAGTTAGCATAGCCACATAGCTACATGTTCGTAGCTGTGTACCAAGACACACGTCGACATACTGATAAATAAAACAACAAGAAACACTAAATCTGTGACCAATGGTTCAGAAAGGTCCTGCTGCAGGCGCCTCTCCATCAGGATCAGATTCTGGATCAGATTCAGAGGGTTGAAGTAACATGATCTCTGAGCAGCCGTGTATATTCAGCCAACATGTAAACATTAGATCAACGTGCTGGACAGCCGAGGCCACACCCACTTCCTGAGGGGGCGTGGTCAGAGAGAAAACAGAGTGTTCTGAGGAGGACTGAAGAAGAGGACTTTTCAGGCAGACCAAAATCTGATTTCAAAGTGTTTTTTGAGCATAAACTTTAAAGACATGTTTTGGGGACCTCTTAGACTAATATATATTGATGAAAAAAGCGTGATATGTCACCTTTAAGAACTCTAACTTTGTACAATCTGCATAAAAAAACAAGTTGTTTGTGTTTTTGATTGAGCATAAAATGCATCTTTACAAAGGTGGAAGTCGTCAGCAGAGATATATATTTTCTTTTATGTGTTCTCCTAGTCTGAAGCATCTTTAGTATCCACTGATGGCACAATGAGCGGCTTCCTGCTGTATGGAAACAACCCAAAGACCTGGCAGCAGTTGTGGTGTGTCATCACCAGAACTGATCCTCCTTTCCTCTGCCTGTACACCACTCCCCAGGTAGGGATCTCTGCAATACAGACCGATTCAACATACAGTATGGTTATAAATAATTCACATCGTTAGCATCTTGTATTTATATCACATACCTGTTTATGTTTGACAATTTGCCCCCAAATTACCAAACATACTATGTGGAGCATGCATGTGACCTTAGATGTCCCTGCAGTCACTCCCAGAGAGAGTGGCAACACGACACTCACCATCTGCTGTCATGCAGCTCTGTGGAGAAAAGGGGAATCATGGCTTAGATTGTGGAAAGGTTGCACAATAATCTGCACAACAGTTTGTCAGAGAAGCAATTGAAACACTAAAGGAGGCAGAGTATATCTTCTTCTTATCTTTGAAGAATCAAACCTGCTCAGAAGATTTATACATGGAAACAGGAATAGTCTGAGGTTTTTGTGATTTTGATGAATCGCTGGCAAGAAGTGCCACTTTAAATGAACAAATGTGAACAAGGAACCTACAATTAAACACAGTGTTGGTGTAGAGTGAGGTGAAATATACACTTAAAGTGAAATTAAAGAACAAAACAGCTACTTTTTTAACTTCAGCTTAACAATGACTGGTGTACAGTCATGGCCAAAAGTTTTGAGAATGACACAAATATTACATTTTCACAAAGTCTGCTGCTTCAGGGTTTTTAGGTGTTTTTGTCAGATGTTTCTATGGTATAATGAAATACAATTAGAAGCATTTCATAAGTATCAAAAGCTTTTATTGAGAATTACACAGAATTCATGCAATAAGTCAATATTTGCAGTGTTGACCCTTCTTTTTCAAGACCTCTGCAATTCTCCCTGGCATGCTGTCAATCAACTTCTGGACCAAATCCTGACTGATGGCAGTCCATTCTTGCATAATCAATGCTTGGAGTTTGACAGAATTTGTGGGTTTTTGATTGTCCACCCGCCTCTTGAGGATTGACCACAAGTTCTCAATGGGATTAAGATCTGGGGAGTTTCCTGGCCAAGGGCCCAAAATCTTAATGTTTTGTTCCCCGAGCCATTTTGTTATGACTTTTGCTTTATGGCAAGGTGCTCCATCATGCTGGAAAAGGCATTCTTCATCACCAAACTGCCCTTGGATGGTTGGGAGAAGTTGCTCTCGGAGGACGTTCTGGTACCATTCTTTATTCATGGCTGTGTTTTTAGGCAAGATTGTGAGAGAGCCCACTCCCTTGACCGAAAAGCAACCCCACACATGAATGGTCTCAGGATGCTTCAATGTTGGCAAGAGACAGGACTGATGGTAGCGCTCACCTCGTCTTCTCCGAACAAGCCTTCCTCCAGATGCCCCAAACAATCGGAAAGGGGATTCATCAGAGAAAATGACTTTACCCCAGTCCTCAGCAGTCCAGTCCCTGTACCTTCTGCAGAATATCAGTCTGTCCCTGATGTTTTTACTGGAGAGAAGTGGCTTCTTTGCTGCCCTCCTTGACACCAGGCCTTCCTCCAAAAGTCTTCGCCTCACTGTGCGTGCAGATGCACTCACACCTGCCTGCTGCCATTCCTGAGCAAGCTCTGCACTGGTGGTGGCCCAATCCCGCAGGTGTAACACCTTCAGGAGACGGTCCTGGCGCTTGCTGGACTTTCTTGGGCGCCCTGGAGCCTGTTTGGCAACAATTGAACCTCTCTCCTTGAAGTTCTTGATAATTGGATAGACGGTTGACTGAGGTGCAATCTTACTCGCTGCTATAAACTTCCCTGTTAGGCCCTTTTTGTGCAATGCAATGATGGCTGCACGTGTTTCCTTGCAGGTAACCATGGCTAACAGATGAGGAACAATGGTGTCATGCACCATCTTCCTTTTAAAGTGTCCAGTCACTCAATCATGACAGATTGATCACCAGCCTTGTCCTCATCAACACCCACACCTGTGTTAATGTGTGTGACACCTGTGTGTCATTGAAATGATGTTAGCTGGTCCTTTTGTGGCAGGGCTGAAATGCAGTGGAAATGTGTTTTTGGTGATAAAGTTCATTTTCAAGGCAAAGAGGGACTTTGCAATTAATTTCAATTGAGCTGATCACTCCTCATAACATTCTGGAGTATATGCAAATTGCCATTATAAAAACTGAAACAGCAGACTTTGTGAAAATTAATAGTTGTGTCATTCTCAAAACTTTTGGCCATGACTGTATTTACCACTACCCTCAAGGGTCGAAGTAGCATCATATTGAAAATGTGATAATATTGTATCTCCTCCTTTTTAAATAACAATTCACACTATTTTTTAGCAACCACTATAAGATCTTTGATGTTTAAAAAGGTTCATCTTTTGATTTCCTCTTGCCATGCATTCTCTAACCTGCTGAGATAGCTTTTTTGTTAGTTATATTTTTGGGCATTTTTGCCTTTATTCAATAGGAAGGCTGAAGAGAGACAGGAGATGTGAGGAGCAGAGTGCGGGAAGACACGCAGCAAGTAGTGGGGGCGGGGAGTCGAACCTGCAGCCATTGCAACAAGGACTATAGCCTCTGTACAGTCCCTGATGACAAAAGTCTTGTCACTTATCCAGGTTGTAGGAACAACAAATAACAACTTTACTTGTAGTTGATCAGTTGGAATCAGAAATGGCTCATATGAAAGGCAAAGCCCTCTGAATTCTATTTATTTTAGATTTTTATTATTCATTGAGTTTTTTCATTTAATTAGGACAGAAGGGTCAGATTTTGCTTGGACAAAAGTCTTGTTGCATACAAAATACTGTAGAAATTAAACACATACTTTACTTTGAATACACAAACATGCTACAAAAGCTTCAGAACATAAAGTCACGGTGCCTTGGAAAAAAGAGTGAATATCTTTTATGACTCCCATGAGCTTGAAGGACTGCATCCATGCGTCTTGGCAGTGACTCAAATAACTTCTCAACAAAGTCCTCTGGAATGGCAAAGAAAGCAGTATTGCAGGACTCCCAGAGTTCATCAAGATTCTTAGGTTTCATCCTCCAAGCCTCCTCCTTCATCTCACCCCACATGCTCAATAATGTTCATGTCTAGTGACTGTGCTGGCCAATCCTGGAGCACCTTGACCTTCTTTGCTTTCAGGAACTTCAATGTGGAGGCTGAAGTGTGATAAGGAACACCAGCCTGCTGCAAAATTTGCCCTCTCTTGTGGTTTGGAATGTAATGGGCAGCAAGAACTTCTTGATATTTCAGGCTGTTGATGTTTCCATCCACTCTGCAAATCTCTCACACACCCCATACTGGATGTAGCCCCAAACCATGATTTTTCCTCCACCAAACTTGACTGTTTTCTGGGTGAATCTCGGGTCCATGCAGGTTCCAACAGATCTTCTGCAGTATTTGCGACCATCGGGATGCAGTTCAGGCGATGATTCATCAGAAAAATCATCCTTCTGCCACGTTCCCACTACACTATATTACCAAAAGTATTCGCTCACCCATCCAAATGATCAGAATCAGGTGTCCTAATCACTTGGCCTGGCCACAGGTGTATAAAATCAAGCACCTAGGCATGCAGACTGTTTTTACAAACGTGTTAAAGAATGGGCCGCTCTCAGGAGCTCAGTGAATTCCAGCGTGGAACTGTCATAGGATGCCACCTGTGCAACAAATCCAGTCATGAAATTTCCTCGCTCCTAAATATTCCACAGTCAACTGTCAGCTTTATTATAAGAAAATGGAAGAGTTTGGGAACAACAGCAACTCAGCCATGAAGTGGTAGGCCATGTAAACTGACGGAGAGGGGTCAGCGGATGCTGAGGAGCATAGTGCAAAGAGGTCGCCGACTTTCTGCACAGTCAGTTGCTACAGAGCTCCAAACTTCATGTGGCCTTCAGATTAGCCCAAGTACAGTACGCAGAGAGCTTCATGGAATGGGTTTCCATGGCCGAGCAGCTGCATCCAAGCCATACATCACCAAGTGCAATGCAAAGCATCGGATGCAGTGGTGTAAAGCACGCCGCCACTGGACCATAGAGCAGTGGAGACGCGTTCTCTGGAGTGATGAATCACACTTTTCCATCTGGCAATCTGATGGACAAGTCTTGGTTTGGAGGTTGCCAGGAGAACGGTACATTTCAGACTGCATTGTGCCAAGTGTGAAATTTGGTGGAGGAGGAATTATGGTGTGGGGTTGTTTTTCAGGAGCTGGGCTTGGCCCCTTAGTTCCAGTGAAAGGAACTTTGAATGCCTCAGGATACCAAACCATTTTGGACAATTCCTTGCTCCCAACCTTGTGGGAAAAGTTTGGAGCGGGCCCCTTCCTCTTCCAACATGACTGTGCACCAGTGCACACAGCAAGGTCCATAAAGACATGGATGACAGAGTCTGGTGTGGATGAACTTGACTGGCCTGCACAGAGTCCTGACCTGAACCCGATAGAACACCTTTGGGATGAATTAGAGCGGAGACTGAGAGCCAGGCCTTCTCGACCAACATCAGTGTGTGACCTCACCAATGAGCTTTTGGAAGAATGGTCAAAAATTCCTATAAACACACTCCTCAACCTTGTGGACAGCCTTCCCAGAAGAGTTGAAGCTGTAATAGCTGCAAAAGGTGAACCAACATCATATTGAACCCTATGGGTTAGGAATGGGATGGCACTTAAGTTCATATGTGAGTCAAGGCAGGTGAGCGAATACCTTTGGTAATATAGTGTATATCCTTATGTGACAAGACTTTTGTCAAGCAGTGTATATGGGGCACGCGCTTAAACCGCTAGGCTAACGCCGACATGCTGAGATTGCTTTTGTTGTGCTGCATTATGTAAACTTGATTTCTCTAACACCTGCTTTTCTATCTCCTCTTGTGTCCAGGATGTGAAGCCTCTGTCCTGTATACCTCTATCAGGCTGCAGCGTGGAGGATTCCCCTCAGGAGCTCCAGGGTCAGCCCTCTTTCTGTGTAAGCCAGTCCAAAACCACCCACACTTTCTCCTGCGATGGCTTGAACCTCAAACAGAGCTGGCTGAACGCTCTGACAGTGTCAGTGGCAGGATGCCAGCGTGTTCACCCAGTGACCCTGACGTCATCACCGATTGCTCCAGACGTGGCCTTAATGGTTATGTGAATAATGGACGTGTCAGAAGTCTGGACAAACATGTACATGTGGTAATAGTGAATGAAATGTAAAAGTTTAATTCAGGTGTTTAATGTTAGTACATTATATTCAGACTGAGAACTGTTTTTCTTACAAGTGACGGTGCACTTTATTGAAATGGTTTACAGTAAAATAAATAAAGTGAAGGTGTTTTTATAAGAGTCGGGCAGTCGGATGGTTGTTTCAGCTTTGTACAGGTCTTCCATGGTGCCATGCAGTATGGCAAGAAAAATAAGCTTGGGTCATTTTTGTTCTTTTTTTTTTTTTTTACAGCATAACCGCATGAGGGTTTCATGTAACACAGAGGCTCTGTGGGATCATAATTGCCTTATAAAACACATTCAACAGACCCCAATACTTCACAGGTAATATTACAGCAATTAAAAATGTACACTGAAAAGATTTACAGTAAACAAAGTAAATGAACACAATATACAAAAACAGTTGGAAACAAAATATTACAAAATAATAACCTTTAGTTTGCTTAGTGTCATGTGTCTGGCACAAAGCCATGTAACCAAAGAACAAGGTTAGATTACTGTGCAGCATTTACAAATTAGAAAGAAGAAACGTAAAACAATATCTGACATATAATGTATTTTTCTTTCACTTATTGTATTTTTATTGAGCAGTTGTATTTATAGCCACTCAAGCAAATACATGGAAAAATTTGCCCTTGTCCTTGTTGCACACAAATTGCAGTATGGTGCCTTTTTTTTTTATGAAGGTACGCAAGCTGGTATTGAGAATTACCCGTCTCTGGGGAAAAAACAAATCTTACAGCTAGTATTATTTTCATGATCAAGATAGCCTCAAACATTGTGAATGTGAAACAGGTTGTTGATCATTTTCAGTGAATAATCCCTAATCTTTATTATACCTTTTGGAGCCTCTCGGCTCATTATCTTTACAGAACATTTACTGTACAGTTTAACCTCAATGCACCCATCAACCATGTCTCCAGCATCAACCGACTCTGTAGGCTAACTTTTCCTAGTGTAGGCAGCCTATCCAATGCTACAAGCTAAATGTCTGGAGCTAGCTAGTGGAGAAGGTGGAACAGCTAGCATCTTAAAGACTAAAAGCTATTTCTCTCATGAGACAAAAAATAGAGATAAACAGAAAAAAAAATCAAGCCTCCACATGAATGCAAAGGATGTGGAGTCAGGCAATTTTGTGCAAACAGTTTAGCCATTGTTGCAGTTTCTGTCTTTTCTCAGTTAATCTGCCCTCTAGTGGCCAAAATGTGATTAATGCAGCTTTAGGGTTCCCGGTGCCAAAGAACCTTTAATCATTTCTCTTTTGTCACATTTGCACTACCTCATGTATAAACAGCTGAACAAATTGACCTTTATATTGTGTTGCTGATGGCGACGGCATGTGTATGCCAACATGATGTGCTTTTAAATGTACAGAGCTTAGAAGATGTTGAATCATATCTGAACTGTGTATCTGATCTCTTCTTGAGACCAAACTTTTTAGTCCACGACGCCCAAAAAAATAAAAACGCCAGAGACTTGAGATGCCCCATTGTCCTGAGGTGGCTCGATGTTGCTCAGAGCCACATGCAAGAACTAGTTGGCCAATCAAAAACCTGCATATTTCTTTGTGACTTTATAGAGGCTAGAA
Source organism: Notolabrus celidotus (assembly GCF_009762535.1). Taxonomy (NCBI): domain Eukaryota; kingdom Metazoa; phylum Chordata; class Actinopteri; order Labriformes; family Labridae; genus Notolabrus; species Notolabrus celidotus. The sequence goes on along the minus strand of NC_048292.1, from coordinate 28,638,008 downwards.
GCAGCATCATATCCTCAGGGCTCATATGGCAACAAAGTAAAGAAGAAATGTGCTGCTGTTTGTTATTTGTATGGTTTTTATCTCAAATGTAGCTACAATTTGTGTTAATATTTTTACAACAATGGCTAAAATATACAATTTTGAATCATTCTTAATTTTAATAATTTTTCAGAAGGCATCTCGAAACCCCCCCGCCATTAGTATCTCGCGACCTCCATTGCGTTAGACAAAAAATCAACGTGGTATCTCTGAATGGAGACAAACACGGTGTGAGGTCACATCCGGAACACCGGTCATTGTCTTTTTAGTCGAGCTGCAACCACAACTGTTCATTTGAGATAAATATTTCACATTAGACAGCGCTCTTCCTGTCACAGCTTGTTCTTCTGAACTGTCCTGGTGCAAATAAGCATTTTCAAATTGCCTCTATGTCCTCTTGGACTTCACTCTTGCTCCTTGGGAAATCTGATTTGGTCTAAGCTTGACTCAAAATAAAAAACCTTAAAAAGAGAAGATAAAGTTTTATCTTCTCTTTTTACGTTTGTCGTCTCTGTTCAGCATCCAGTGTTTCAGGTTTTGGATGTACGTGCCACTTGTTTATACCTTTAGTGTCACTCAAACATCAGTGCTTACAGACATGGTTCTTAAAGGAGTTGCCCATAGTAATAAAAAAAGAGGCCCTGATTTGGAAAAAGAGGCTTAACAATGAGATGTATAAATCCAGCACTTGATACAAGGATAGCAACACTGGCAGAGAGGTGGACCTGGTATCACACAGTACACTGACACACTACAGAAAGGAACAAAAACAGGCATTTTTACAGGGAGGCTACCTCTCGTCCACGCACACACACTAAACCTTTTTGTTTGCTTCATAGAAAATCTCCAAATCACTGCTTTCATTTAGCAGGAAGTCATTTTTTTCGTCACCCAGCTTGATTTTTGAGTTTCTCTCAGGCAGCTTTAGTATTTCTCTGATCATCACCTTGGACATCGCCCCGCCCTTTAGGACCATCCATGGCTTTAAGTACCCCAACCATGTCCAACACAGAGAGTCTCTTTAAGTCAGCCGAAGGTGAGTGATCCGTCTTTCAGGCGTGTTTCCATGATTCCGTCTCATTTATAATCGACCACATTAGCTTTGCCATCAGGTTGCGGAGGAGCAGAACTACAGCGAACAAAAGAAGCACAGGAACAACAAAATATACCAGAGTAGCCCCTGGAGGCCAAGACAGCCCTGAATACTCCAAAAAGCCAGTAGTGCAGCACTCAAAGGTCAACCCCCTTTTTTTTTTTAAACCAGCAGTGAAGAAAGGCAGAAAGCCAGCAGTGTGTTGTGTCTCAACTGCAGCACAGTTGCTCCGATACCATCAGGCTGTCGTAGCCGTAGATCTCCAGTAGGTGGAGCAGGAAGAGCCTGTCTCCGTGGGGATCAAGGCCCATGGCTCGCACACTTTCCTGGGTCAGAGTTGGATCGGCGCTCCCTGCCACTTCACCGAGGGTCTGAAAAATCCTGTTGTTCTGCTCCAAGAAAAACCTGTGTGAGATAAAGGAGGAGGTGGTTTGAGACATTTTAGTATCTTTCATTGTACAGTCATGGCCAAAAGTTTTGAGAATGACACAACTACTAATTTTCACAAAGTCTGCTGTTTCAGTTTTTATAATGGCAATTTGCATATACTCCAGAATGTTATGAGGAGTGATCAGCTCAACTGCAATTAATTGCAAAGTCCCTCTTTGCCTTGAAAATGAACTTTATCACCAAAAACACATTTCCACTGCATTTCAGCCCTGCCACAAAAGGACCAGCTAACATCATTTCAATGACACACAGGTGTCACACACATTAACACAGGTGTGGGTGTTGATGAGGACAAGGCTGGCCATCAATCTGTCACGATTGAGTGACTGGACACTTTAAAAGGAAGATGGTGCATGACACCATTGTTCCTCATCTGTTAGCCATGGTTACCTGCAAGGAAACACGTGCAGCCATCATTGCATTGCACAAAAAAGGGCCTAACAGGGAAGTTTATAGCAGCGAGTAAGATTGCACCTCAGTCAACCGTCTATCCAATTATCAAGAACTTCAAGGAGAGAGGTTCAATTGTTGCCAAACAGGCTCCAGGGCGCCCAAGAAAGTCCAGCAAGCGCCAGGACCGTCTCCTGAAGGTGTTACAGCTGCAGGATCGGGCCACCACCAGTGCAGAGCTTGCTCAGGAATGGCAGCAGGCAGGTGTGAGTGCATATGCACGCACAGTGAGGCAAAGACTTTTGGAGGAAGGCCTGGTGTCAAAAGGGGAACAGCAAAGAAGCCACTTCTCTCCAGTAAAAACATCAGGGACAGACTGATATTCTGCAGAAGGTACAGGGACTGGACTGCTGAGGACTGGGGTAAAGTCATGTTCTCTGATGAATCCCCTTTCCAATTGTTTGGGGCATCTGGAGGAAGGCTTGTTCGGAGAAGACGAGGTGAGCGCTACCATCAGTCCTGTCTCTTACCAACAGTGAAGCATCCTGAGACCATTCATGTGTGGGGTTGCTTTTCGGTCAAGGGAGTGTGCTCTCTCACAATCTTGCCTAAAAACACAGCCATGAATAAAGAATGGTACCAGAACGTCCTCCAAGAGCAACTTCTCCCAACCATCCAAGGGCAGTTTGGTGATGAAGAATGCCTTTTCCAGCATGATGGAGCACCTTGCCATAAAGCAAAAGTCATAACAAAATGGCTCGGGGAACAAAACATTAAGATTTTGGGCGCTTGGCCAGGAAACTCCCCAGATCTTAATCCCATTGAGAACTTGTGGTCAATCCTCAAGAGGCGGGTGGACAATCAAAAACCCACAAATTCTGACAAACTCCAAGCATTGATTATGCAAGAATGGACTGCCATCAGTCAGGATTTGGTCCAGAAGTTGATTGACAGCATGCCAGGGAGAATTGCAGAGGTCTTGAAAAAGAAGAGTCAACACTGCAAATATTGACTTATTGCATGAATTCTGTGTAATTCTCAATAAAAGCTTTTGATACTTATGAAATGCTTCTAATTGTATTTCATTATACCATAGAAACATCTGACAAAAACACCTAAAAACCCTGAAGCAGCAGACTTTGTGAAAATGTAATATTTGTGTCATTCTCAAAACTTTTGGCCATGACTGTATGTATCCATGGTGAATAGTAGCAGTGTTTGCATGGAAGATGCACAAAGAAACAAACTCAAATCTGTACTACATTTGATTCAATATCTACTTTGGCAGTGAGAAAGAAGAAGGTCATAAGATTCCTGTTAACCTCATTATCTCACTGTCCTCTACTGGCTGTCTAAATGAATGGTGTTGTACTTACAGTATAAAGAGATCCTCTTCACTGGACACACAGTCTCCATTCTCCTCCTGAGAGTAAAGCAACATCTGCCTACAAACAAAAACACATCATCTGTAGCTGTTACTTTGAAACATACAGGCAAAGAGTGCACTGTGCACTGATTCTATGAAGATTAGGGATGTAAGGATACACTCAACCCACGATTCGATTTGAATCCCGATTTTTGGTTCACGATACAATTCACTCACGATTTTCAAGAAAACTGGATTGAACTCAAAATTTAAGGAACTATTATTTTATTCCAATTCTCAGATATGGACAGTTGGGATATATATTTGTTCTCTTATATTTCTTTGTAAACAAAGTCATCCTTTTTCATTTTAAGGTGTGTTGTAACTCAAATAAAACCACTGCACACTTTTTTTCAGCACTTTGCAAAAGACTAAAATCAGCGTACAAACATAACTTGTTTGAAAATTTCAGAACAATTATAGAGAAATGGAAGGTGAACGATTCCTTAATGAAAGTATTAAATATTAATACACATAAGGTCAATCTCATTAAATCAGGGATGTAAATTTGAAGTATTGTTCGTGATCGAACATTTTCCATGTCAAAAATAATGACAAATGTGTTTTTTCCCCTGAATCAAATGTTCCTTCCTGACACAGTGTATATTACTGACAGTATTAAACAGCTACAGATCATATTGAGGTGTTCAACATGTTAACACGCTGAATATCAACGTGAGGAGCAGCTTATAAATAATCTCTGTGGACGCATGGTCATAGAGTGAAGACTCAGACTACAACATGTGGATTTACTGCAACAGGAGAAGTGAACAGGATCAGATTTCAGACTCAGTGTCCAGTTTTCTCCTTCTTACTGAGAAAAATAATCATTTAAACGTGGTCAGGTGTCAGCCGGGAGAGTAACCGGGTCAGAATCAGTTCGGCAGTGGAGGAAAAAAAGCGCTCATGGAGACCTGTCACTCAGCTGCAGCCCCCTGAGCATCTCCACTGTGATCAACACCTTCAGTCAGCTGATTCTGAAACATGCTTTAAACTTCAAACACCTCCACTCAGAGAGTGACGAGAGAGCAGCAAGAGACTTCATGATGTTGAACAAGCGGAGTATAATACAGATAGCGCCCTCTACTGTTTAAAAATAATATCCAGATACAAATGTTGTTGAATGGATTTTAATCCACCCTTATTTGTATCCATTTTTTACCATCTTGAAATATATCCTTACATCCCTACTGAAGATATGATATCAGTGTTTTTTGCAATGACAGCAATGCCTTGAGCTGAATTCAATTGTTACCCTGCCAAAATGCTAATACTGTGTTGTAAGGTGGTAATAACTATGGTCATCTTTATGCTAACATTTCCTTATTACCACTCAACAAAAGAACTGCTGAAGGGAGTAGGAGTACCATTCATTTGGAAGGTATTTCAACACAAAGCAAAATAATTAATATTACTGCTGCTGTCGGGCTGAAACCTCACATCTCCAAAACAGCAGCAAAATATCAAGAAAGGAGCTGAGGACAGCAAGTGTGTATGTGACTGTAAAGTGAAGGCAGCTCTCTGAGACATTATGGGAGGCAATCTAACCATTGTCTCATGAAGACATGACATTTTCAAGTTATAAAAGTTCTCAAAGTCACTTATCACTGCACACCTTGTATCTCCAAAACTACAGCTTCTGAGGACATTACAAAATCCTTGTTTTTTTTTAATAACAAAACGTTGATCAGGATTCAATCACAAGCTCTTTTTAATCCCTTTCATTGGCTGAAATTTTGTAATGCACAATGACAGGCACTAAGGGTAACCAAAAAATATTAATTTGGGGAAAAATAAGTAATGAAATATGGAGATACGAGGTTCCTGACAGCAGCATGAATTTCAAAGGAAGTGGAATCAAAGGAAAAATGCTTTTTTGATAAAACATTAACAAATTAATAAAAAATGTAAGTACAGTTTTTGGAGCAAATTGCACTCTAAACCAGGGGTTCCCAAACTTCAGCCCGGGACCCCCAAAATGTAGGTGCCAAAGACTCGCGACCCCCACTGTCCCTCAAAGGGATTTAATGTGTCTTCATTTAGCTGGTCTGCAGAAAATGACCCTACCTATATGAGCATGTGTCTGTGTTTCCTGTGCTGTTATGAATGAATCTACTGCTACTGATGCTTTTGATAATTAACTGTTCACTAACTCTAAACTTAGGAGTCATCTGGAAACAAAGGAAGGCAGAAAACTCATTACATTTTCTATTTTCAAGGTTTTATTTCAAGTTTAGCTACTATTTGTGTTGATATTATTTACTGTAATGGGTAAAATGTACTATTTTTTAGATAACTTAAAATAAAAAACATTCTGGAAGGCATCTCACAACCCCCCATTTGTGTCTCACAACCCCCCAGGCGGTCCAGACCCACATTTTGGGAACCCCTGCTCTAAACTACAGAGGAATAAGGTATAAAAAATGTTGGATGCATTTTTGTTGACATTAGTAAAACACAGAAACCATCCTCAGCTTTCAATGGTAAGCCGTAGTCCCATTGTTAGCAGTCTTACCTACCTCTGTTCAGTAAGCTTGCGGTATTTCTCCCTATCTGCACTGCTGAGACGGAGCAGAGGCTTTAAGCCATCTCTGTAGGTCTTTACATTCTGATTGTCTACGTAAACGTCGTACAGATCCTTCTTCTCCTCGAAGATCTTCTCAGTAGTACCTAAATATCAAACACACACTGTTATTGAAACAAAAGACGTATTAGAAAAAACCATGTTAAAGGTGACATATCATGCAAAATGGACTTTTTAATGGTTCTCTACCTGAAATATGTGTCCCTGGCATGTCTACAAAAAAATCCATTCTGCCCCTGTTCTGATTTCTCCACCTTTCTGTAAATGTGTGTGAAACCAGCCGTTTCAGACTTCCGTGTTTTTGTTACGTAACAACAATATCAGGTCTGTCACGAAGTCAGAGCTCGGAGCTTGTTCAGCCCATAGACTGTATAAAATACAACTCAACCCCTCCTCTGTTTTTCATTACCTGCACACATGTGTGCTAACAAGGAGCTTAGGAGGGAGGCATGCTAGTTGTAGGCTGTCTTAATAAAAACAGAGGTCGGTTTTACTCCCCACGTCTGCAGATTTGAAGATCTAGTGGATGATTTTTATTTATCATGGATAAGTGCTAGCGCTAGTTAGCATAGCTACATAGCTACATGTCGTAGCTGTAGCTGTGTACCAATACACACGTCTACATACTGACAAATAAAACAACAAGAAACACTAAATCTGTGACCAATCCTTCAGAAAGGTCCTGCTGCCTTTCTGGTAGAGGTCGGTTTTACTCCCCACGTCTGCAGATTTGAAGATCTAGTGGATGATTTTTATTTATCATGGATAAGTGCTAGCGCTAGTTAGCATAGCCACATAGCTACATGTTCGTAGCTGTGTACCAAGACACACGTCTACATACTGATAAATAAAACAACAAGAAACACTAAATCTATGACCAATCCTTCAGAAAGGTCCTGCTGCAGGCGCCTCTCCATCAGGATCAGATTCAGAGGGTTGAAGTAACGTGATCTCTGAGCAGCCGTGTATATTCAGCCAACATGTAAACATTAGATCAACGTGCCGGAGAGCCGAGGCACATCCACTTTCTGAGGGGGCGTGGTCAGAGAGAAAACAGAGTGTTCTGAGGAGGACTGAAGAAGAGGGTTTTTCAGGCAGACCAAAATCTGATTTCAAAGTGTTTTTTTGAGCATAAACTTTAAAGACATGTTTTGGGGACCTCTTAGACCAATATATATTGATGGAAAAAGCGTGATATGTCACCTTTAAACAAATGTTAAACTGTGTGGAGCTTCTGCTTACATGCTACATAGGAGAGCTCATTCTCCAGAGCGCTGATGTCGGCCACGTTAACGTAGAAGAAGGGGCGGAACTCGGGAACAGCCACGCCGATCCCGGGGATGGAGATGTTTGCCAGGCAGCAGCAGCAGTACACTGAAAGGGTGGAGGAGATGGAGGGGGAAATCAGAAAATGGTGTATGTTTCAATAGCAAAAACCTGTACAGGATTAGGTCAAATTTTGTACAATAAAGCTCCTGTGAGGAACTTTCAGGTAGTGTGGATTTTGGCGCCCCCTGTGGACAAGCAGGATGATTCGGCTCTTTACTGGCTTTGTCATGTACATGCCTAGGCAATGGTTATGACAACATTCTCATCCTTTTATATTTTGAGAGCCATTAGTGCAAATCTTTGGGGTTAAAAAAAACTCCTCAGAGGAGCTTTAAAGTGAAAGAATTTAGATATACTGATGTAGCTCTAGTGAAAGTTCAGACAGGAAGACTACAAAGCAATCACAGCAGTTTTTTAACTCTCTCTCCCTCATTCAATAGCTCACCCACTTCCAGCTGCATGCTCCGGAGCTGTCATTGGTTAATCAGCAGCGGCGTCATCCAATAGCTCAGTGGCACGCCCTTATCATCAGCCTATCAACTCTCTGCTGTCTTTTTAAATGTGTCTCTCTCTCCAGCTAGTTCCTTCTTGCATTGATGGTGCACACCCCTCCACCTCCCCATCTCCACCTGGTCTCTGCAAAGTCTTCAATTCCTAGGATTCATCAACCACCACCAGTGTCTGGACTCTAGGGGGATTTCATCAGCTGCCAAATTCACACATCCTACACCCACAACATGATCCCCATAGAGTCCTTACTCCAAAGATTCCTGTCAGGTCTCATTATTCATTAAGTTATAATAAATAACATTTGATCAAGATTTATCCTTCAACTCCCAAATTCAGCAAATCTCAAGGTCAGCCTATTTTCACTTGCGCAATATTTCTAAAATTAGACACTTCCTATCTCAGAGCGATGCAGAAAAACTAGTCCATGCATTTGTTACCTCCAGGTTAGATTACTGTAACTCCCTCTTATCAGGCTGCCCCAATAAGTCTCTAAAGATTCTTCAGCTAGTTCAAAACGCCGCAGCTCGAGTATTGACTAGAACTAGGAAGAGAGAGAACATTTCTCCAGTGCTAGCTTCTCTACACTGACTCCCAATAAAATGTAGAATAGAATTTAAAATCCTTCTTTTAACCTACAAAGCCCTTAAAAATCAGGCACCTTCATATCTTAAAGAGCTCATAGTGCCCTATTACCCCTCTAGAACTCTACGCTCCCAACATGCAGGCCTGCTAGTTGTACCTAAAATCTCTAAAAGTAGTATGGGAGGTAGAACCTTCAGTTATCAGGCCCCTCTCCTTTGGAATCATCTACCAGTCAGGGTCCAGGAGGCAGACACCCTCTCCACTTTTAAGAGTAGACTTAAAACTTTCCTTTTTGACAAAGCTTATAGTTAGAGCTGGATCAGGCTTGGACCAGCTTTTGTCATGCTGCTATAGGCTTAGACTGCCGGGGGAACTGGCACACTGACACACTGGGATCCTAGCTCACTCCCTTCCCCCCAACCCCTTCATCACTTACTTTAACTCTGCCTGTCCCATTAAAGTTACTAACCATAGACCTTTCTGGAGTCCCTGAGCTCCATTGTCTCGTAGATTCCTCTGAGCTGCAGTAGACCTCCTCCTGCTGCGGACGATCTGGACTCCAGCTGATACGGACGTGCTGGACTCTATCGGCAACAGCTTCTACGACTCGTCTCATCACTATCACCTCTCTCTCTTACTCCCCTCTATCTGTCTTTCCAGACCCAACTCGGTCGAGGCATGATGTCTGTCTAACATGAGTCTGGTTCTGCTCGAGGTTTCTGCCTGTTAAAGGAAGTTTTTCCTCTCCACTGTAACTAGCTAAATACTGCGATGTGCAATGCTCATGGTGGATTAAGGTGGGGTCAGACTGAGTCTTATCCTGTCTTGGTGTTGGGTCTCTGTTCATAATTTGACATAGAGTGGTCTAGACCTGCTCTGTTTGTAAAAGAGTCTTGAGATAACGTTTGTTGTGATTTGGCGCTATACAAATAAAGATTGATTGATTGATTGATTGATCTTCAAACTGTGTCTCTCCTGATTGAAATGTCCTTGAAGGAGATTTCTAAATTAAAGGACTACTTTCATGATTCACTTGATAAACTGTTGCTATCTTGCCAAAAGAAAAACAGAAAGGCACATCATTCTATGCGTTTGTTTGTTATAAACATTTTAATTAAGGAACTTAAGTTGTGCTGGTATTTTGTTGGCCTGTTGCAGAGCTAAGCTTGTTTCCCATTCTTAAACCAGCTGCTGCATCATAGTAAGCAGACACACAGACATAAGAGTGGTATCATTAGTCTCACCCGAGGCACGACTGTTAACTCCGACTATGTGGAACTATGCCTTTAAACTTTTACCTAAATCCTAGTGACAGAATCCGGATGCTTCTCACCTCTGTAGCAGACCACGCCCACCGGCGGAGGGGAGAAAATGAGGATGCGTCTGCGGAGGAGAGCAAGTTTCCACAGCACCATGATCTGCTCACCGAAGAAGCGGATGAACTGAGACATGCAGCCTGCAGGGTGGGTGATCTGCTCCGAACATGGAGGTGCAGAGAGTTTCACAGTTATTATTTCACAGAAAGAGACACTAGCTGATACTGTTTTGGAAAGAGTGATTGTTTTCCTCCTACCTTCATCTCAGGGTGCATGCTGTGGTTGATTGCAGCTCCCCAGGCATTAGCCGGGCACGCAGTTACAACACCGTCACCACCAGGGGGCAGCAGAGCTCTCTTGTCCTCATAGAAGGCCTCTAGGGGAGAGTAGTGACCAGGGGACTGGAGCTGGAGCCTGACAGGAGACACGCAATTATATTAAACAAAGACATTTGAATCTGAAACTTTGGATTTACAATATAAGCACAAAAGTTCAGCAAATCTGATCTTTACTTTATTTGAACTACAGCCTCAGGGAAACAAAGGGAACAAACTGTTTCATCTAAATCTGAGCACTATGATCCCAAATAAAGCCCCACTAATTAACCACGTTTTCTTCAAAGGCGCGCTCCTTTCAAGTGGTTTCTTGGAAACGTGCGAGTACAATTTATCCCTGCTCCTGCACCTTTGAAGAGTGCAGCTTTGTATGAGGTACCATTGCATTCTTGATTACTCCTCCAAAATGACTCGAAGCATTGCTCTGCACAGGCAGATGAAATGGTGGGAAAACAGAGAGGTATGGTGTGGAATGCATGTGGTTACAGTCACTAATTAGCGCAGGGCAAAAAACTGTTCAGTGACTCAAATAATCTGCTGCATCTCTTTGTAATACAAATGTATTTGGCCTGAAAACGCCAATTAAGTAACAAAAGAATGTGCTTAACTGAGCGGCCACTAGTGCAGTGAGCTAAATGTCAGTCTGGGGAGAATGTGCTGCCAAAGCACAGAGAAAGAAGAGTTGCACAACATCGCAAGACTCAGATTTTGGCTGTTACTTTTTCATATAAAAGCTGTGTTGGTTGTGAACTGCCATCCCAGTGAGCAGAGAAACACAGGTGAGCTAAAGGAGGAAAAATGGGAAAGTGTCCTTAAGTTCCTAAATATCTGAACCATCTCATGACCAACAGTGTGCCCTTTATGTAACTGCCATGGCAGTCAGCAGATGGGGAATCTGGAGCGAGCTACGAGGGGAATGATGAGTAAGGAGCATGACCGCTGCATGACTGGACGCCAGGAGAGGACAGAGTGTGGGAACTGTGGGAGAAGAGAGAGGACGTAGAGAGTAAAGGGGGAGAGGATAAAGAGCGAGCTGTGGCAACTCTTAGGATGTAACACTAAAGAAAAGAAGGCTGACCATGCCAGCACAACTCTTAAAAGGGTGTGAAGAAAGAAGAAGCGCAGAGTTCATTTAGGAGGTATACGCTTTGAGAAAGAGAAAACAGGAATCATGGAAAGTGTGGCTTTTCAAGATGAGGGAAGGAAATAGAAAGAGGAATTAGGAAAAAAGGAGTAAGGAAAGTCCTAGTAGGAGCCACAAGATGACCTAACTGAACTAATACCTGGAGTTTTTTTCTGGGACCATGTGCATTCTGATATATATGACAGCTGATGTGGATCAACTTTTTACCAGCATAAGTATGGTGTTCAGAGTAATTCCACAGCATTAATTCCCCGACTAATGCTATGAATTTAGAGAAAATACAATTCTTCAGTGTCCTCATTCTGGTGCCTGAAGTTGGATCAGTATCATAGGAGACATTATGAATTTTGACAAACAGAATTTGTGCTAAAACGTGTCATTAAAGGTGACATATCACGCTTTTTTCATCAATATATATTGGTCTAAGAGGTCCCCAAAACATGTCTTTAAAGTTTATGCTCAAAAAAACACTTTGAAATCAGATTTTGGTCTGCCTGAAAAACCCTCTTCTTCAGTCCTCCTCAGAACACTCTGTTTTCTCTCTGACCACGCCCCCTCAGGAAGCGGGTGTGGTCTCGTCTGTCCAGCACATTGATCTAATGTTTACATGTTGGCTGAATATACACGGCTGCTCAGAGATCACGTTACTTCAACCCTCTGAATCTGATCCAGAATCTGATCCTGAAGGAGAGGCGCCTGCAGCAGGACCTTTCTGAAGGATTGGTCACAGATTTAGTGTTTCTTGTTGTTTTATTTATCAGTATGTCGACGTGTGTCTTGGTACACAGCTACGAACATGTAGCTATGTGGCTATGCTAACTAGCGCTAGCACTTATCCATGAGAAATAAAAATCATCCACTAGATCTTCAAATCTGCAGACGTGGGGAGTAAAACCGGCCTTTGTGTTTATTAAGACAGCCTACAACTAGCATGCCTCCCTCCTAAGCTCCTTGTTAGCACACATGTGTGCAGGGAATGAAAAACAGAGGAGGGGTTCAGTATTATTTTATACAGTCTATGGGCTGAACAAGCTCCGAGCTCTGACTCCGTGACAGACCGGATATTGTTGTTACGTAACAAAAACACTGAAGTCTGAAACGGCTCGTTTCACACACATTTACAGAAAGGTGGAGAAATCAGAACAGGGGCAGAATGGATTTTTTTCATTTTCGGGGGGTTTGTAGACATGCCAGGGAAACATATTTCAGGTAAAGAACCATTAAAAAGTCAATTTTGCATGATATGTCACCTTTAAAACATAAAAAAAATCAGTTAAACTAATATTTAGGAATATTCACTTCTTTGATGATTTATTTTTGTAATAGGACTGCAGTTTGTCATACAGAATAGTGAGAGAGAATTGTGTTCATTTTCTCTGCAGTCTTAATTTTATTAGAATCAGATACAGCCTGAGAGAGACTAAATCTCCTCCCTGGATGGGTCAGAGATGGAGTATGTTGACAGCTATAAATATCTTGGAATCTGGATTGACAGTAAACTTTCTTTTGAAACACAAGGCTCATTAAGGTCAAATCCAGTACTGTTTTTCTTTATCGCAACAAATCCTCCTTCACACACTCTGCTAAACAGCTTCTTTTTTTTAAAGTTATATTTTCTGGGCTTTTTGCCTTTATTATATAGGACAGCTGAAGAGAGACAGGAAATGTGGGGAGCAGAGAGCAGGGGAAGACATGCAGGAAATGGTCGACCAGTCGGGAATCGAACCAGCGACCCCTGCAACGAGGACTGTAGCCTCTGTACGTGGGGGCGCTTAGACCGCTAAGCCACCAGCGCCCCTCTGCTAAACAGCTTCTGGTTCAGATGACAGTACTCCCAATTCTGGACTACGGTGACATAGCCTACAGGTCTGCCTTTAACACCCTCCTTCACAAACTGGATGTCATTTACCACGCTGCTATCCGTTTTGTCACTGGAGCCCCATTCACCACTCACCACTGTCACCTGTACTCTCAGCTGAACTGGTCTTCACTCCACTCTCGCAGACAAACACACTGGTTTCTATTCATTTACAAATCCCTCACTGGTAAAACCCCGTTATATCTACAGTCACTAATCAAAGATCACAGCACAAACTGTAGCCTGCACTCAAGTAGCCTTATCAAACTCATCACACCCAAAGCCCGGACCTCCTTTGGTCACACCTCCTTCCAGTTTTCTGCTGCAAACGATGGAATCACCTTCAACAATCCCTGAAGCTGACCTCTCTCATTCCACTCACCACATTCAAAAACGTATTACATCCTATAACTCAACATCAATGCACTTGCTTTTAAGTTGCTTTTAAGTTGGTCACTCCCGTCATACTTCTTTGTATTGTATTATTCTGTCTCTAGAGGTGTTTTTCGACCAGAGGAACTTTACCCCGGAACTACCTGCATATCGACCAACGGACCCAGGGCTAAAAAGTAGTTCAGGGGTAGATAATCTCCTCCCTAAAAAGCCCCTGCTAGGGGGGTAGGACTTTGGGGGCCTGCAATGCTGAACGTGTCTGATTGGTAGATTAACCTCAGTGTTTTTATTCCTCCCTCCGTCCACAATAACATCACACACATCTGTGATTCACTTGATTTCTCTTTCTTTCATTAGTTTTGATTTGTTCTATCTTTTTTGTATGTGTGTGTACTTTTCAAAAGAAGAAGCTGTGATTCTCTTGATTTAGCAGCTTGTAACAGTAGTCTTCTCTCAGCCGACCGTGAATGCGTCTCTCCCGGTGTTCCGGTTTTAAAAGTGACCCTGTAAACTGGAGACCTTCAGCTGAACGTGTCAGTGTTTGTGGAGTTTACACAGCTGTTGAAACACAGAGGGAGTTCCTGGGAATGCAAACTAGTTTAGTTTTTATTAAGATTTCAAAATATCCTCATCAGATATTTAATGATGGTCTAAAGACGTTTATGAGGGATGCATCCGGCTGAGAGTCTCCAGTTAACAGGGTCGCTGTTTAAACCAAAACACCGGCCGATCTCTGCCACGGCTTTTTGAGTTCAAAAGGATTTTAAAGGCGTGTTGAAACGTCTTTGCTACTCACGCTTATCTCCTCTCACGTGTTGATTCAGTGAATCCATCTGTGATGAAATATAGCACCATCTAAAACAGACCAGCTGAGTCTCTTCATGCTAACAGGCTAACTGTTGTGTTGCTCATAATGATACCTGCCTGTCCGTCTGCTTCTATGGTGTCATCTGTGATGAATGGCATTTCTCTTTGTTTTACTGCCCTCTACTGGTCTGGTGGTGTAGTGCATTTACTTTTTTTTTCTCCATACGTCACTGGCCTGATTTACACAATCTACCCGGGACTTCAGCCCGCGGTCCAAACACAGACAACAATGGGGGACCAGGAACCTTTTAGTTCAGGGGAAAGTAGTTCTGGGGGCTAAAAGACCCCGGAACTCTTGGTCGAAATACACCTTAGGTTTCTCTGTGTGTCCTCTCTGTGTGTTTTTTTAATTTTATCTTAATTTATTGTCATGCCACCTGTGTTGCCTTTTCGCCCAGGTCATTATTGTAAATAAGAATTGGTTCTCAATTGACTTACCTGGTAAAATAAAGGTTAATTAAATAAATAAATGTATATATTAGAGTGACCAGAATCATATCAGGGAGAAACAAAAGACAGAAAGTGAAACACACAAAAAACTAACATAAAATTTGCTAAGACAAAGGCGGCATCAGAGGGCCCTTGGTTGGTAATATCCACAAAATCGGTCTGTAGGGGTTTTATATATTTAGTCCATTTGTTCCAGAGTTTAATAATAAAATCTCTCTGAAGTTGCAAACAGAAAGTAATCCTTCCATGACATAAATATAATTTACTATATCAATACACTCTTGGATTGTGGGGGGCTCAGGAAATAACCTGTGTCTCGTAATGGCTTTTTTACACACATAACTCAAAATGCCAGATATTTATCAATAGACCTTGCCTGAAAATCTACACCTCCAAAGAACAATGAAGTAAATCACAGGGGCAGGTCAATTTCTTCCACTTTTACTCTTAAGCAAATATAGGAAGTCCTGAGTGTGCTAAATAATGCAATTTCCTGACAATGCCATAAAAACAAGGCAAACTCAATCTGCCAAAGAAAAACTCTGTGACTATAATTCAATAAAACCTCAAGAACAGCTACAAAACAAACCCTGTGGAGAGGTGTTTTTGTAGATCTTACATATTTTGATGTTGGGATGTTGGCTGGATCAAACACACTGTGGGAAACAGTGATCAAATGAAATTGAACCTTAGCTGCAGCCCTGTTAGTGAAAGTAAAAGCTCCTGTCATGTTCCAGTCTGTTGTACAAACCATCTCTTCTTACCTGACCTGGTGCTCCAGAAAGCTCATATAGCGGTAAAGGAGGGTGTACGAAGGAGACAGGATCCCTACTGATTTCATCCTCGCCCCTCTCTCTACCGTGCTGTCCACCGGCATATTGGCAAAGCAGGCGAGGCCAAAGTAGTTGCCTTTCCGGAAGTATCTGTGGACAGAAGAGGAGAGGAGAGGAGAGGAGAGGAGAGGAGAGGAGAGGAGAGGAGAGGAGAGGAGAGGAGAGGAGAGGAGAGGAGAGGAGGGAGACAAATGAAGCCATGAGTCACGAAGAAGAAAAGACACTGCCAGATGGCTGGCCCTTTCTTTTTGCCAGGCAACACTTTCTGTCTCTCTGTCCAGCCAGGAGGACGACACAGGGCAGCATCCTAATATTCCAAATTAGCGTCCTGCACTTGTTTCCATTCTTTAGTTTAAAAACAACTTCTTCTTTTCTGATCATGCCACACTTACATGAAGTCTGTGGTGACTCTGTGGGAGCCGCTGGCGATGGCTTTGAACTCCACCCCCTCCAGGTCCATGTCTTTGGGCAGACACCACTCCAGCATGTTTCCTATAACACCCACACAACAAGGGATATAATGTTATTCACCCACAGGCAAGCAGGAAGTATGCTGATACAAGACCAGACAATAGATATACTATCTCTAGTTCTTTCTCATGCTCATGAAACAGCAGTGACACAGCCAGTCTGGATTGTTTTGGAATTCATTAAGTTGGACTGGATGATGAAGCAGCAGCTGAGCAGATACAGCCTGATAGGAACAAGGAGACAGAGAAGGTGACTTAGCCGAGCAAGTGTGGCTCTCATTATCATTTTTTGGACACATGCATCCATCGATGATACTTCTGCAGAGAAATGACTTCATCTCATCAGATTTCGTTTGCAGTCTGAATCATTCACTGGGTGTTCAGCTGGTTATTTTTGATGCAGTGTTACCACTCTAACAGCTGTTATTGACTATAAGTATCTACCTCTGATTATCATACAGTGCAGACAGCCTGTCAAGGATTTTTCCTGGAGAGTAAGACCAGTTTTTAAAGGTTAACATATAGTGATATGTTAATATAGAATAGAAATGCCTTCATAATATTTTTACACCCCATTTTTGAACAAAAGTGCAATTTAACTATCCCTTCCCTCTCTTTTCTGTTGGTTAAAATGAAAAAAAGTCTGTCTCTTAGGTAGGTCCAATACACTTGTAAAGGTCTGGGGCCCCTCTCTCAGACGTTTTCAGATATTCTAAGTTAAAGCAAGGTGAAATGAATGTGGAATGTAAGTAGTGTGATAGGATGTGGCAACATGGGCTCTATATTTATGTATTTTTAAAAGTTTGGTTTAATTTCACTTATGGTGTTTGTGTTTGTTTGCTGTTTTCTTTTTTGTTTTAATTTGGAAATGTGTATGTGTATGTTCGTATGTCTATATATTTATTTCTATATATTTGTATGTGTATATATTTTTTATTATTAATATTTTATCACAGTTTTATCATTATTATTATTTTAAATCTTTTTTTTTTTTCCTGATGTTTAATGTTAAAGCTGGAGTCACAAGTGTGGCCATTGTTATTTGTAATGCTCATCAGCAAATATGTTAAAGCAGCTATTATTGTCTCTAATATCTCTACTTGTATTTGTTTATCATTGTCTGAAGTAAACAGGATTTTTGTTCTTTTTAAAAATTCTAATCATAATTAAGTGCAGTGTTGATGCCACCATACAAAAGGTGATCATATATGTATCTGTAACCATTATTGTATAATCCTGTGAATGCTAATAAAATAATAAGAATAATAATTAGTGTTGCTGAAGCAAAACGTTCTTCACTGAAATACCCCCCTAAAATAAAAAACAACAAATGTAACATACATGCTTCTGTAGTGTTTTGGATGGATTGCTATTTCAAGTTAGGGGGCTGTTTCCATGTGTGACGAGTTATTGATTTTTAATGCACCAATATTTAAAATCTTTTGTGACATTGAGCTAAAAAAACTGACAATGCAGAACATTGTGATACATGACTGAATAAAAAGGTGTGTTTTCTGTCCTGGCACACATGTAATGATGTGTATTTGACAAATGTTCAGTGTTATTTGATATCAGTGTGTTTGTGTATCACAAACAGAGAGTGTTGTTTTAAATCTTGCTAGTTATTACAGGAACTCTTTGTTCCAGTGTCACAGTAACATCCAGAATTAGCTCATTAATGGCCTGAAAGTCCAGGGTAAAGATATTGACTGTACAGAGCAGGAATTGATCGACCTAATCTACCTGCAGTCTCATTTGTGGGCTATAAATTGAGGCAGATCCTGCAAAGACACTATCAGACTGTGTGATGTGGGGACAGCAGGGATGTAAAGTCTGCACTCACACTCCAGAGGAAATGAATCACAGATCTAGTCTAACATATTTGTAAAAAAAAAAAGACCTTATCACACCTATATTCTTCTGCTCTTGTGTAAACTGAACATGTCATTTACAAAGCTCCACCCTGTATGGAGTACAGCCAGGGTTCAGATTCTTAAATGAATTGGTCCTCTTGGTAAGTAATTGGACAGGCTACTGTTTTACAGAGGCTTACTGAGTACCTGAACATGCTCCTCATTAAAAATAAATAGGGTTACTCTGCAAAATCAAACAGCTGATACCATCACAGAACTGGTCATCTGACATGCATGATGTGTATTCAGGCTTCAGGAGTCATGTCTGTGTATGACAGGTCAGAGAGGCCACACCTGTAGGAGAGGGGTTTTGCAGACTTGTTTTTGGGCGTTAGTCATGCTCCTTGTATTCATCCTATGGAAATATACATGGCCTTTTTTTCTTCACTGAACATTTCGGTCGTGTTGCATATTGTATATCCCACCTGATCTGGTATTGAACGTAACCACAAAGACAGACACGATCTGGTCCTTTTCCTCCCATTTCACCATCCTCTCCTCCAGCGTCACCTCCCTGGATCCTGAATCCGAGAGATGCTCTTCGGTGTCGGGATACAGCGCTTCATCCTCGTCGGCTGGGTCGCCAGAGGTCGCGGGTGGGGCGCTGCAGCCGTCTGGGTTTAAGACAGACCTGCTAGGAGTGGGACCCCCTGGACCGCTACTCCACCCAACCCCAGGCGTGGAGCATCCTGGTGAGGCTCGGCTGTTGGAGGGGCTCGCTGGTCGGTCCTTGGCGTTTGGTGTCGCAGGTGCCGCTCCCTCGGGCTTCTCCGCGGACGGAACCTCCTCCCAGTCCAGCAGAGGGGCACGGTCCGACCGCTCCACCATCCTGTCGGCGGTCCCGCCTCGTCAGTCTCGGATTGTAAATGATGTTTCAACCTACATGCACCAGGTCCATCCGTAGACAATAACAGCTCAGAGCAACCCCCTCATTAGAAAGTTCTTCCAAACATCTTAGAACGCTTGCATTTTGCATTAAATTAACGTTACAAGCATCTGATTCCACATCTATCCTTTTAATCTCTCTGGTCAGAGGTGATCATAAATTTGATGCTGTTCAGAGAGGGCAACTCCTTCGTCTAATGTGAGCTGCATTCAAAACAATTCACCAGTTACTGTCAGATTCCCTTACTAAGAATAGCCTTTGAACACTTGGAAACATTCATCATTTTTGGCTTCTTGAATGCACCCTGTTTCACCCTGTTTCACAGCGTCGGAGTGAGTTTTGCTTAACGAGCAGCACTTTCGTCAAATAAAGCTTGATTTCAATAAAACATTTGACATCCAATTAATGTGCACATAACACAAATAACACCCTCAGAGCGTTGTTTACAATATTTTAATGTTTGTCGTTGGTCCAGTTCACAGTTCAGCACGCGCTGTGAACGTGTCGAATGTTGCGTTCAATAACCCAAATGAGAGTTGGACAACACAGTTCAGCGACACGTCAACCACACGGAAGAAGGTCTCTGTTCAACCTGCAAGCGTCTGGCTGACATAAGGACTGAAGTCTAATCAAAATGGGTAAGTATTGTTCCAATTCGTCCCAAATAAATGCATTTGTTGCCTTCTACATATAACTGACACGATGTTTGTTGATTAGATACAGGTTTTAGTCTGTTCTGTATCTGCCTGCTTCATGTAACGCTCTGTGCGTCTGTTGCCTGCTAGCTAAATAAGCTAATGTTTGCTATGACTGAATGTTTTACATCCTTCGTGTTTTCATGAGGACGTTTCACAAGCGTTAGTCACACTAGCCGAACAAATCCCCTGTTTTATAGCATGTATATACTGGATTCAATGAAGGAGGAGAAAATGCACGAAATATGCAGCCCTCAGTAAATGCCATGGTGCCATAACGCTAGTAACTAAAGCTAAGCTAACCTGGGCTAACTTGTTAAACCACCTGAGCCATACTGACATAACGAAGGCGATCTGGTTCAAATCAGTGAAGAAGCTGGTTTTAAACGTTGTTTTAAATAGTCATGAAGAACTACTTTAATCCTTTCGTAGTCAAGAAACTCCAAGAAAGTCCATTCATGCTGAAAATGGAGCAAGCACACGTTGACAGTGTGGTTCAGGAAATAACTTTTTTTGATCCATCATGTTGTAAATGATTATTTTCTCTGCTCTGATTTTATTTATTTTTTTAAAATTGTCATCAAGGTGGTCTCTTAAGTCTCTTCTCGGGCCTCTTTGGCACCCGGGAAATGAGGATTTTGATCCTGGGGTTGGACGGCGCAGGAAAAACTACCATTCTTTATCGACTGCAGGTTGGAGAGGTGGTCACCACTATCCCCAGTATGTACTGATCACATCCCCCTTTATGATTTCATTATCACTGTTTTCTACATTGAAATGCACTACTCTTTATGTAACATTGTGAGATATGGTATGGTAGTCAGATCAGGAATTGCCTGAGCAGTATTCCTGCATACATCTGTGAGAGTGAGAGTGGATGAACACAGGCAGTATGTCCGGTTAGACTGGCTTTTAATTGAATTCTTAACAGCTCACAGAGCATGTGCAGGATATGTAAAAAACAAACAACTTGCCATTGTCAACGAAGACAGCTGTGACAGGAGGGGAGGGGGGAATGGGTTGTCTTTCTCTGTGGGTGGTTCTTTTTTTGGGTGTAATAAAACATTACATCGCAAATGAGTGAAATAGTGACATCTAAGACAAACACACACTCATACAAACACACAGGAGACAGTTTCCAGGATACCAACACAAGGTTTGCAGAAACAATGGATGACGTTGAATGCATTTGGAAGAAGAGATCCTGAAGAGAAAAAGTGACATGTATTAAAACGATTACACCTGATAGTTTTAAACCCATTCAGCAGCATTTTCAGCATCCCTGTTAATTGAAGATACATCTTATGGTGGGGTAAAAAGAACCAAGGCACACTGACTTTTTACTGACTACTAAAAAATGTTGTTACAACTTTATCCAGTTAATCACATTTCCTTAATATTTATGTGAACTGTTCTGTGATTGGCTGTTGTAATGTTGCTTTAAGGCGACCAGTTTCCTTTAAATAGGCACATTTATGAGGTGCTGCCCTGAGATCAACCATATGCATAACAATCTCAACTCAAATATATTTCAGACATATAAACATGCAGCCCAAAGTGCTTCACAGAATAACAGAGAGACAGAAAACAACAGCAATGGTCAAATTAAAAAAGGCATGGTCATAAATAAAATACTTAAAATCAACACAGTAAAATTAATAAACTAAGTAAGAGTGGGAAGAAAAGTTAGAAATAAGGTAGCATTGACAAGATCCGATGAATACAGGAAATAAAATAGATACATAAATAATTAAATAAGATTAACTAAATGTTAAAGCAATGATTAAAATAATAATAATGCAGTCCAGGGCTGAAAATGAATTACTCCAAATTAAAAGCTAGATAAAAAAGGTAAGTCTTAAGTTTACTTTTATCTGATCTATTGCATAGTTTGATTTAAATGTTTATTTGGATATCACTGTTTGCTGTTTTTACACTAAGATTGTATAATATAGAATTCTGATCTAAGATACTCCTTCTGATCTGATCATGCATACAGACTGATTGCCTGACAGTCCATTGTACTTAAGCACCCCGACCAAATAAGGTGTGGGTCACTCTGAAATTCTATAATAATGTATGTACTTAAAGTTTAGGCAAGTATAAAAACGTGCTGGAGTTATCTCTTTTCTCCCCGTGGTATCGATGCTAAATGTTTGCAGGTTGCAGGGAAAATTAATACAAGGGGTATTCTACCATGACAGCAAAAATAACCCTTAAATACATGACACGTCACTGTGGTGTGGTTATTTGAGAATCTATTAGAAAACAGAGTCATTTCATTTACAACACACAATATAGCCAGCAACAGTATCTCAGTGTACATGCAGATAAGACAGTGTTGATCAGGGTAATAAACTAAACTATGGAACAGCCTGCTGGAGGATCTGAGGGGAGCTGATAGAGATATTGAGATTTTTTAAATGTAAATTAAAAACAGATTTATTCAGTCTGTAGGGTTTAACAATTTTATTACTTACTTTTTACTGTTGTATTGGTTTAAATGTTGCTTTATTATTTTAGTAATTTTAACTTTATCTTGTTCTATTTTTATTTATTTATTTATTCGTCATTTTATTTATCCACTCAGTTTTATTGATATTGTTGGCCTTAGTTTTATTTTCAACTCTAATCCTTACCTTTTTACATTTATTTTAACTATTTGTATTCTTAATATTAATGTTTAACTTATTTTAATGACACATATTTTATTGTTGTGGGTGTGCATTAGTCTCTATTTTAAAATCCCTTTCTGTTTTTTAATATGTCTTGCCAGTGTTTTATTTCTGCTTCTTTCTTGTTTTCAGTGGCTGTGAAGCACTTTGGGTTATATTTGATTTGTATGAAAGGTGCTCTATAAATAAAGCTTGATTGATTGATAATACTCTGTGCCTTCATTGTGGCTCTTTTGATCTCTTTGTACAGCAATCGGCTTCAACGTTGAGACAGTCTCATTCAAGAATCTGAAGTTCCAGGTTTGGGATCTGGGAGGACAGACAAGTATCAGGTAGGTTATGGTGGCTATGCTGAGGAGTGTTCAGGAATGTGTGTAACACTTCCTTTTACTCGTGAAATGCTAGTTTTCCAGTCGACATCCTGGCCTCTGAGTATGACTACAAGTTAAACGCTAGTTCTCTGCAAGCTTCATTTTGCTGCCTCAGAACTCGGCCTCCATGCCTCTCCTTTGTTTACTTTTCCTGATTTGACATTGTTTAACTCCTTAAATCTTCCTTGTTCAATGTTTGAACTCCCTGCGTTCTCCTCTTTTGCTCAACAGGCCATACTGGCGGTGTTACTATTCAAACACAGACGCAGTCATCTACGTTGTTGACAGCAGCGATCGTGACAGGATGGGCATCTCAAAATCTGAGCTGGTGGCCATGCTGGAGGTAAGCTGACTTAGTTTTAATGATTACCTTACAACTAACAGCCAAGCAAGATTTCTTATTAAAGGCCTTTAAGAATACCTTCACTATGGATTATCCATTTTTGCAATACCAGTGTTGGATAAGACGCTGAAGATAAGATAAGATAAGATATACTTTATTTGTCCCCTATTGGGTGAAATTTCTTTTGTTACAGCAGCTTACAACACGGGACAGGAGAATACAAGAATGTACTAACATAGTTAAAAAATATAATAACAATAATAATAGCCATGACAAGGGTAAAATAAAATAAAATAAAATAAAATAAAAATAAGATAACATAAAATAAAATAGAATAAAATAGGATAAAGTAAAATAAAAATAAGATAAAATAGAATAAAATAGGATAAAATAAAATTAAATAGAATAAAATAAAATAGAATAAAATAGGATAAAGTAAAATAAAAATAAGATAAAATAGAATAAAATAGGATAACATAAAATAAAAATAAGATAACATAAAATAAAATAGAATAAAATAGGATAAAGTAAAATAAAAATAAGATAAAATAGAATAAAATAGGATAAAATAAAATAAAAATAAAATAGAATAAAATAGGATAAAATAAAATAAAAATAAGATAAAAATAAAATAAAATAGAATAAAATAGAATAAAATAGAATAAAATAGGATAAAATCAAATAAAAATAAGATAAAATAAAATAGAATAAAATAAAATAAAATAAAATAGAATTAAATAGAATAAAATAGAATAAAATAGAATAAAATAAAAATAAAATAAAATAGAATAAAATAGGATAAAATAAAATAGGATAAAATAAAATAAAAATAAGACAAAATAAAATAAAATAGAATAAAATAAAGTAAAAACAAAATAAAATATGGCAACTATCACAGATATATACACACTATGTCCACTTCTTTCTGATAAATAAAGTGAACTGAACTGTAGTAGTTTGATTTCCACAGTTGTTTAATTCATCCTGATATCCACTCTACTTGCAAGCAAAAAGTTATTTAGATCTTACAGGACTTAAAAGCATTTGTAAAATTAGATGTGTACTGTTGACCTAATGTTGTTTTTATAACACCGCTGAATTTAAAACATCAATCAATCTTTATGTGTATAGCACCAAATCCCAACAAACGTTATCTCAAGATTTTTTTTTACAAACAGAGCAGGTCTAGACCACTCTATGTCAAATTATGAACAAAGACCCAACACCAAGACAGGATAAGACTCAGTCTGACCCCACCTTAATCCATCATGAGCATTGTACCTCACAGTATTTAGCTGGTTACAGCAGAGAGGACAAACTTCCTTTAACAGGCAGAAACCTCGAGCAGGACCAGACTCATGTTAGACACATCAGCTGAGACCGTGTTGGGTCTGGAAAGAGGGATAGAGGAGAATAAGAGAGAGAGGGAGCGGTGATAGTGATGAGACGAGTAGTATTTCATAAAAAAAAGCCATTGGTCTTAATTCATGATTTTTAAAATCGCCTGTAGTAGTAAGTCATTTGAAATGCAGTAGTTTCAGAAACTTGAGTTTTTGAATACTTTTTTTATTTTTGTGCGTAATGTGTCCATTATTCAAAAACATACATTTTAGTTGCACCAACTCGAGAATTTCATTATAATCAAAAAAATCTGTAAACAAATAAAGTCTGGTTTCTGAACTTGCATTCAATCTAGGGACCAAAATCTAAAATGAAAAATTATGATTTGAAAATTTTGCTGCTAAGTTATTTCCAATTACATCATTTGAGTTAAACACAAAGCCATAGTGCTGTAAGAAAGGATGCGCACTCAGTGGAGAAACCCAACCCACTATGCCCTCTACTGATTTAGTAGTGTACCTCTGCTCCTCGTGTTACCCAAAGACCGAGACAGACCGGACAGATGGGCAGCGAGAGCCAACACATCACTGATCACTGGGGTTATCAAGTGGAGTCCTCCCTTCACCTCACAGGGGCTAAACGGTTATCTTCCATGCACTCCAAATTCTCTAAGCAATGTCATAGTTGAGCTACAAACCCTCTACATCCTATCATTATTTTCTAAGAATTTTAAAGCACAGAAGTCAAACAAAAGGAGACATTTTGAACAACGATAAGAATTGATTAATCGTCAAATATCACAATAAAATCCTGGGACCTCCTGGGGTCACGAGATGATACATTTTACCCATTATAGTAAAAAATATAGACAGAAATAGTAGCTAAACTTGAAATAAAACCTTGAAAATATAAAATGTGCCTTTCTTTTCTCCAGATGACTCCTAAGTTTAGGGTTAGTGAACAGTTAATTATCAAAGCATCAGTAGCAGCAGGTTCATTCATAACAGCACAGGAAACACAGACACATGCTCGTATAGGTAGGGTCATTTTCTGCAGACCAGCTAAATGAAGACACATTAAATCACTTTAAGGGACAGTGGGGGTCGCCAGTCTTTGGCACCATATTTTGGGGGTCACAGGCTGAAAAGTTTGGGAACCCCTGGCCTAAAAGATGCATATTACACCTGCTGTTATTTTTAATATGTTTACATGTCTTTTGTCCTTGTTCTCATGCAGGAGGAAGAGCTGAAGAAAGCTATTCTGGTGGTATTTGCAAACAAACAGGACATGGACCAGGCGATGACACCCACAGAGGTGGCCAACGCACTCGGCCTTCCTGCTCTCAAAGACAGAAAATGGCAGATCTTCAAAATCTCAGCCTTGAAAGGCCAAGGCCTAGAAGAGGCAATGGAATGGTAAGCTCTATGAGAAAAACAATATGGAGGGCATTTACAAAAGCCTTTCACTCAAGTTTGCACCTTCTTTTCAGTGATCCTTCCTTTATAATACATATTGCACAACACGTTATCTGTTCTCTGTTTACCGAGGCTGACCGGTGTTTGCTTTGTTCTCCCAGGCTGGTGGATTCTCTGAAGAGTCGGCAGTAAAGGCTCCCTCCCGTTCTGTACATACTCCTGACTTTTGACCCTTCTGTATGAAGCCTTGTGACTGACCCTTCCCCATGGACCAGTGATTGCACTCCTTCCCCCCCCTGCCAACCCACCTGAAGCCTTGGCCAAACTCCTCCCCAATGCCTAACGCCTTTTAAGCCTGGGACTTTAGAACTGAAGGCTGCAGTAATGTCTGGACTGAGAAACACACACACAACCGCATCTCTCCAAACGCTGAAGGCACAAGGGAAGGTTTTTGAGAGCTGTTTGATCTTAGTAATGAATGGGTAACAAGTAAAAAATCTTAATATTAGGTGTTTCAGAAACGCCTGTTTAATGTATTAGTATTATTCATCCATAAAAGAAACATAAAAATGTTCTCAATGCTGACCGTCTGTAGCTTTTCTGGAATCAGGTGTCTTTGCTGGACAAAGCAGTAGTTAGCTTTTTCTTGTCCCAGAGAGGTTACATGATTGGCATGTAGTGAAGCCAGAAGAGGTTGATGGCTGGCTCAAGAAAGATACACTTAAAATCCAGCAGGGGGCAGCATTTCCAAACAAGGACAAACACTGGTTTGAGAATCCTTCACTCTCTGGCTCCTGACTTGAGATGAAGACTCATTACACTAAGGAGAAAACAGCTGCTTGATTTTCAACCTATTGGACAATATACTGAACTATTCATAGTTTTATTTGATTTCAGCAAGTATGTAACCCAGCTTTGAACACCACACTGTTTGTTGACTACCTGCTGGCTTGAAATAGTCTACTGTAATGAATTGAATGGCCTACTACTGTTAACCTACTCCACAGCAGCAATATGTCATCTGGCCGAGTGTTACTGCAGCCTGGGCTGTTTTTGTACCCTATCTTCAGGCTGTCGTTTCTTTCTTTTGCTCCCCCCCCCCCCCCCCCACCCATCTGTTTATTTGTGTGCTCCCCATACTTTTTTTTAAAAAGTAGAATAGTAGTTAAAGCCTTCTTCCATTGAAATCCTTGAGAACAGCTTTGGCGTATAAGTCATTTAGTTACTGAACACTAACTGTATGCTCAAAGTTTTATGGTTGCATATTTATATCTGCTTGTACAGTGAAGATGATTCTCAGTAAAGATTGCTATCAATGATTGTATCAGTTCTGTGTCGTGTCACATCATTACAGGAGATGAAGGGTTAGTTAAAATGTTTTATCTTTTGTATTACAAATAAAATGTACATTCAACTGCACAGGGTATAAATATGAGGACAACTCATCTAAGCAGGAAGTAAAACAGTTCAGCTTTAATCTGTAGTATAAGTGAACTTACTTATACTTAAAGGCCTAACAGCTGGTACATTTCCCATTCTTCCTGTCACACACATGGAAGTAGGATCCCTTTCAGTAGAGATGTATAAGTTATCATCATTGTTTGAATGTGAGACGAACTCATGATTTGGAAACCAAAAGGGGGGGGTAGTTGATGTCTTTGCTCTGTAGAGACAAAATAATCAGAGCGGTAAAGCATTGTTCATCCTAGTTGAGTCCATCAGTAAGTAAACTGGGACCCCCTCGTTCCTGCTAGCATCCTTAGTTAGCCACCTACATGGCTCACTTCACCATGGCCAGGTCCTTGAGCGCATGGCTCCGTTGCTTCTTGGCTTTATATCCGGGCCGGAGGAACTCGATCTTTCTCTTCTTGGCTTCAATTTTGTTCTTGTGCTTCTTCAGTTTCTTCTTAGCTGCAATTTCTGGATTAGCTACCGCCTGGGGAATGAAAAACAAAGTCAATTTCTATCAAGGGATAAAGGTGTTGCTCTTGTTTGTATAGGTCAATTGGGGTCATCCATACCTGCATGGCTCTGTGGCGTTTGCGTGCAGCTCGCCTCAGTGAAAACTCCTTTTGGACAGCAGAGAAGGCCAGTGAGAATTTCTCCAACCCTACTTGCTTCTTCATGAGCTCTATCAACTCCTGTGCCAAGTTCTTCAGAGTGGGATCTGGACAAAGACAAACAGTATCATAAAAAAATCAAGTTTCTGAAACTACTGCATTTCAAATGACTTACTACTACAGGCGATTCTAAAAATCATGAATTAAGACCAATGGGTTTTTTATGAAATACTACTCGTCTCATCACTATCACCGCTCCCTCTCTCTCTTATTCTCCTCCATCCCTCTTTCCAGACCAAACTCGGTCTCAGTAGATGTGTGTCTAACATGAGTCTGGTCCTGCTCGAGGTTTCTGCCTGTTAAAGGAAGTTTGTCCTTGCTGCTGTAACTAACCTTAGGGTAATCTGGTTTAAGTCTACTCAACATGAAAAATCCCTTTTCCAGGCTTTCTTAGACACGTACCTTGGTCTGCGTAGGTGCTGTCCAGCTCCCTGTACAGAGGAGTAATGATTGTAGTCAGATAAGGGCCGAGCCGTTCCTTCCCCAGGTCCATGGCCATGGCTCCCAGGAACTTAAACACGCAGGTTCTCTGTAAGAGAGTGTAAAGACAAAGAATGTGATATACAGACCTGATCAAAATCTTAAGACCAGTTAAAAAATTGCTAGAATTTGCATTTTGCACATTTGGATCTTAATGAGGTTTTAAGTAGAGCTACAATATGGAAAAGCAAGAAGGGGGAGTGAGACAAAAAGCACTTTGAAAAAGTGATTTATTGAAAACAACAATTAAAGTGAAATAGGCTGTTTATCAGCTGATCAAAAGTTTAAGACCATCGCTCAAAAAATAACAAAAAACTCTCCAAACCAGAACAAAAAATGTTCTCAGTAGGACTCAGTAATGAGGAGCTCCACCGTTCTTGTTAATCACTTCAAAAATTCGTTTGGGCATGCTTGATGCGAGTGTTTCCAGGAGGCTAGTGGGAACATTGCTCCAGGTGGTGAAGATGGCTTCACGAAGGACATCAACTGTCTGGAACTGATGGCCATTTTTAAAAACTTCCCTTGCCATCCATCCCCAAATGTTCTCTATAGGATTTAAACCAGGGGAACATGCAGGATGGTCCAAAAGAGTGATGTTATTCTCCCTGAAGAAGTCCTTCGTCAAGCGAGCATTGTGAACTGCAGCGTTGTCCTGTTGAAAAACCCAGCTGTTACCACACAGACGAGGGCCCTCAGTCATGAGGGATGCCCGCTGCAACATCTGCACGTAACCAGCCGCCGTTTGACGACCCTGCACCACCTGAAGCTCCAGTGTTCCACTGAACTGCACCCCAGATCATGATGGACCCCACTCCACTGTGCCGGGTAGGAAACACCTCAGGTGGGATCTCCTTGTCATGCCAGTAACGTTGGAAGCCATCTGGACCGTCAAGGTTACATTTTTTCTCATCAGAGAATAAAACTTTTGTCCACCTTTCAGTGTCCCATGTTTGATGCTCCCTGGCAAAGTCTAAACGGGCAGTTTTGTGGCGTTGAAGGAGACGAGGTCTTTGAATTCTGTTTTTGAAACCCTTTTCCCACAGATGCCGTCTGATGGTTATTACGCTGCAGTCGGCACCAGTAAGGGCCTTCATTTGGGTCGAGGACCACCCTGTGTCTTGACGGACAGCCAATCAGATCCTCCGGCTCAGAGCTGGTGTAATTCTTTTGGGTCTACCACTTGACTTTTTTGTTCCATAATGCTCAGGATCTTTCAAACAATTAAGAATGACTGTCTTACTGCGTCCAACCTCAGCAGCAACGGCACGCTGCGAGAGGCCTTGCTTATGCAGCTCGACAATCCGACCACGTTCAAAAAGAGAAAGCTTCTTAGCTTCAGCCATCAGGAGGGCATGACAGTGTGAATGTCTGACAGAAAATGAACATTTGGAGCAGATTTTGGCTTTTATAGCCTGTGGTCTTAAACTTTTGATCAGCTGATAAACAGCCTATTTCACTTTAATTGTTGTTTTCAATAAATTACTTTTTCAAAGTGCTTTTTGTCTCACTCCCCCTTCTTGCTTTTACATATTGTAGCTCTACTTAAAACCTCATTAAAGGTGACATATCACGCTTTTTTTCATCAATATATATTGGTCTAAGAGGTCCCCAAAACATGTCTTTAAAGTTTATGCTCAAAAAAACACTTTGAAATCAGATTTTGGTCTGCCTGAAAAACCCTCTTCTTCAGTCCTCCTCAGAACAGTCTGTTTTCTCTCTGACCACGCCCCCTCAGGAAGTGGATGTGGCCTCGGCTCTCCAGCACTTTGATCTAATGTTTACATGTTGGCTGAATATACACGGCTGCTCAGAGATCACGTTACTTCAACCCTCTGAATCTGATCCAGAATCTGAACCTGAAGGAGAGGCGCCTGTAGCAGGACCTTTCTGAAGGATTGGTCACAGATTTAGTGTTTCTTGTTGTTTTATTTATCAATATGTCGACGTGTGTCTTGGTACACAGCTACGAACATGTAGCTATGTGGCTATGCTAACTAGCGCTAGCACTTTTCCATGAAAACTAAAAATCATCCACTAGATCTTCAAATCTGCAGACGTGGGGAGTAAAACTGACCTCTGCCAGAAAGACAGCAGGACCTTTCTGAAGGATTGGTCACAGATTTAGTGTTTCTTGTTGTCTTATTTGTCAGTATGTAGACGTGTGTCTTGGTACACAGCTACAGCTACGACATGTAGCTATGTAGCTATGCTAACTAGCGCTAGCACTTATCCATGATAAATAAAAATCCTCCACTAGATCTTCAAATCTGCAGACGTGGGGAGTAAAACCGACCTTTGTGTTTATTAAGACAGCCTACAACTAGCATGCCTCCCTCCTAAGCTCCTTGTTAGCACACATGTGTGCAGGTAATGAAAAATGGGGGAGGGATTCAGTATTATTTTATACAGTCTATGGGCTGAACAAGCTCCGAGCTCTGACTCCGTGACAGACCGGATATTGTTGTTACGTAACAAAAACACTGAAGTCTGAAACGGCTGGTTTCACACACATTTACAGAAAGGTGGAGAAATCAGAACAGGGGCAGAATGGATTCTTTTCATTCTTGGGGGGTTTGTAGACATGCCAGGGACACATATTTCAGGTAGAGAACCATTAAAAAGTCCATTTTGCATGATATGTCACCTTTAAGATCCAAATGTGCAAAATGCAAATTCTAGCAATTTTTCAACTGGTCTTAAGATTTTGATCAGGTCTGTATAACATCAAATGTAAGGGAACAAAATAATGTAAGTAGTATGAGCTTTGACAGAATGCCGAAGAATCTCCACGTGTTATTACATTTGGATACTTGAAAGTTTATGCCCCATGTACAGAGGCTTTAATCCTTGATGTATTAGACACAGGTTTGGCCGCTGCACATACTCCCACACTCTCTTTTGCCAAGTACTTCCTGTCTTTTCTGTCCTATCAAACAGACATTAACTTGTCTTTTAGCTTTTTTTTGGTCTCCACCTCCAACCTTTGAAGGAATCGTCTGGCTTTTTACTGCTTAATTCTACAGCATTTTTATCAGCTACATTTATTTAAATTAGGTATGTTGTTTGGTGCTTTCAGAGATTTTTGTGCCTGTGAAGCTAGGATAATTAGCATCATTGTAGAGCTGAGAGGAATGTGGTTTTGGTTGGTAATTCCGATTTGGACATACACCCATCAGCCATGACATTATGACCACCTGCCTATTTAGTAGGTTGGGTGACGGTTCAAACAGTCCTGATCTGAGGAGACATGGACTCCGCTAAGAAGTCAAAAAGAGTGCTGTCGCATCTGGTACCAAGATGTTGGCCGCAGATCCTTAAGTCCTGGGTATTGCAGAGTGGGGCCTCCATGTCCAGCACATCCTACAGATGCTGGATTGAATTGAGATCTGGGGAATTTGGAGACCAAGTCAACACTGTTGTGTTTCCCTCAGCCACCTTCTTCAACTGCTCTATGGTCCAGGTGTAATGCTAACACGCTCATTGTTGGCGCTTTTAGCAATGGAATGGATACGCTGACCGGTCTGCAGCTACACAGCCCAAAACACTTAGATTAGACCACACGGGCCAGCCTTTACTCCCAAGTGCACCAATGACTTTAGTCCACGCATGCCCCTGTTGTCAGTTCACCAGATTACCTTCCTTGGACTACTTTTGGTAGGCACTGACCAACGCAGACGGGAACACACACATGAGCTGCATGTTTAGAGATGCTGTGACCCATTCGTCTAGCCATCATAATTTAGTCCATGTCAAAGTCACTCTAATCCCTACACTTGGCCATCTTTTCTGCTTCAAACACACCAAGTTTGGGTGAAACCATGACTTAAAGGTGACATCATGCAAAATTGACTTTTTAATGGTTCTCTACCTGAAATGTGTTTCCCTGGCATGTCTACAAACCCCCCGAGAATGAAAAGAATCCATTCTGCCCCTGTTCTGATTTCTCCACCTTTCTGTAAATGTGTGTGAAACCAGCCGCTTCAGACTTCAGTGTTTTTGTTACGTAACAACAATATCCGGTCTGTCACGGAGTCAGAGCTCGGAGCTTGTTCAGCCCATAGACTGTATAAAATAATACTGAATCCCTCCTCTGTTTTTCATTACCTGCACACATGTGTGCTAACAAGGAGCTTAGGAGGGAGGCATGCTAGTTGTAGGCTGTCTTAATAAACACAGAGGTCGCTTTGACTCCCCACGTCTGCAGATTTGAAGATCTAGTGGATGATTTTTATTTATCATGGATAAGTGCTAGCGCTAATTAGCATAGCCATATAGCTACATGTTCATAGCTGTAGCTGTAGCTGTGTACCAACACACGTCGACATACTGACAAATAAAACAACAAGTAACACAGAATCTGTGACCAATCCTTCAGAAAGGTCCTGCTGCCTTTCTGGTAGAGGTCGGTTTTACTCCCCACGTCTGCAGATTTGAAGATCTAGTGGATGATTTTTATTTATCATGGATAAGTGCTAGCGCTAGTTAGCATAGCCACATAGCTACATGTTCGTAGCTGTGTACCAAGACACACGTCGACATACTGATAAATAAAACAACAAGAAACACTAAATCTGTGACCAATGGTTCAGAAAGGTCCTGCTACAGGCGCCTCTCCATCAGGATCAGATTCTGGATCAGATTCAGAGGGTTGAAGTAATGTGATCTCTGAGCAGCCGTGTATATTCAGCCAACATGTAAACATTAGATCAACGTGCTGGATCTACTTAAACAGAGTGTTCTGAGGAGGACTGAAGAAGAGGGTTTTTCAGGCAGGCCAAAATCTGATTTCAAAGTGTTTTTTTGAGCATAAACTTTAAAGACATGTTTTGGGGACCTCTTAGACCAATATATATTGATAAAAAAAGTGTGATATGTCACCTTTAAAAAATCCAGAGATAGATATTAACTGTGGTCCTAGACACGTTTATGTTTATAGTCAATGAAATGTCTTGATAAGTCAGCAAAAGAAACGTACCTTGAGGGGAATTTTGGGAGTGTACGCCGCTTCTCTCTTGGCCATGAGTGACAGCTTCTTCATCAACCACAGCAGTGAGGGAGGCTTATCATCCTTATCATCCTCCTCCTCCTCCTCCTCGTCTTCTTCTTTCTTTTCCTCATCTTCCACCGCCTCCTCTCCATCATTATCCTCTTCATTGCCGTTCTCTTTCTGCTCTTCCTCTTCTTCTTTCATGACTTCCTCAGGTAGAGCGATGTCAGACTCGGGGGAGATGAGATAGATCACCTTGCCGACAAACAGCAGGTTCTTTATGACCTGTGGGTAGAGGAAGACGCAGGTCACTCAACGTTCAGATGAAATTTGGAATTCACTTTCAATCTTTTGTTTTGACTTGAAGCACCTGCTCTCCAGATGCTGTGTCAAGGAACTTGGACTGAAGCTGATGGCAGAAAGATAACGCCAACTCTCTCATCTGTACGCCGTGAGGAAGGAAAGAGACGGTTTAAAAACAACCAACGTAAGATGCAGAAATTAGGTGCATGACAATAAGTCTTCCTCGGCTTGACCTTCTTGTCCAGGCCGCTGGTGATGAAGGCTGTGACCGCCGGCTGAGGTGAAGCATCCACTGCCTCTCCTCTCCAAACAGAGACCAGCTGCTCGGCCTGATGGGACGCAAACAGCTGACCAAAGAGCTGCGAGGCGGTGAGCCACACCCAGCAGTGAGGGTACCGCAGATGGGCTTCGATGTAA
Organism: Notolabrus celidotus; assembly: GCF_009762535.1. Classification (NCBI taxonomy): domain Eukaryota; kingdom Metazoa; phylum Chordata; class Actinopteri; order Labriformes; family Labridae; genus Notolabrus; species Notolabrus celidotus. Next base: position 28,603,993 of record NC_048292.1, on the reverse strand, counting down.
CCTGGAGGAACATGTAAAGAGAGAAGAAGTGAGTTTGTGTTGTGTGGATGTGTTCATATCACAGAGGAAGAGGAGATGTGTGTCAGTCCTTACCCCAGGTATGATGTAATATATCACGAGGCTTGGTGAGCTCCAGCAGGCCGCAGTGCTTGCTCAGCTTAGATATCAGAGTCAGGAAACTGAACAACAGCCTGTCTGCTCCTTTCTCCTCCTGCTCCTCCTCGATCTGAAAAAGAAAAGAAGAAGAAATGAGACGTTTTCTTTCCCCCCCTCTTCAGATTTCATATTGTTCCTAAAGATGGATCAAATGTGGCCTCACGTCTTCAAAGTTGTCAGGGTTTATCTCTTTCTCCAGGAGGGGCAGGAGGTCATCAAGGCGTCTGGCGAACTTCTCCTCCTCCACTTCCACGAAGAGACCGCAAATCTGAGCCCCGAGGCGACGCAGGCTGGCCTGAGGAGGCAAGAGAGAAAGGCTGAGATTGAAGTAAAGAATACAAGATTTAAAAAGTTCTACAAAACACACAAAGAGAGCAATAGGAGTGACTTCACTTTGGAAAAAGTAGTTCCCCTTCAAGCACAGAACACTGTGTGTACCTTTTCTGCATTAAGCCAGGTGTTGACGAGGGAGTACAGCGTGTTCTGGTGGTTCAAGTCCAGCTTGGCCAGCAGGGCTTTGATGGCCATTGCAGCCATTTTCTTACAGCGAGCGGAATCATCGTTGACTACCACCAGTGCCAACGGAGCGAAGAACAAGCCGCTGTGCTGCAGCAGCAACGCCTGAGCAGGAAAAGAACACAACCTGGTGTTACTATCTCAATGCATTGGTGAAATGTGACACTCCATGCTGCAAAGTTTCTGCTTTTTTGCACACTAGGACTTGAGAGAAAAACTCCCTGACCTGCGGGAAAGTCTGGAAGATGTAGGCCAGCATCTCCAGCACCGACTCCCTGCCTGTATCGTGTTCGTAGTGCAGCTGGGCCACCACAAAATCAAGATGCCCCCTCAGCTTTTTTCCAAGTGGGTAGTCCAGGAGGTACTTCAGATAGATCTGCAAAGCATTAAACATAAACACCAGCTGAGCATGGCATATTTCATACATTTTTTACGTCACTTACAGTTCAGAAGAGAGCAAAATGTGCTCCTCCTCTTTGATGTACGGGTACCTGTCGACAGTGGATTCGGATCATAGCGTTGCTGCCGGTGACGGACAGCTTTGCCACTTTTTTTAAAACCTCCTCCATCTCTGGAACAACGAGTTTCCTTGACAGAATCGCCTGGAGGGGACAGAGACACACACGTTTGAAGATGCAGGAGCAGTCATAAGATATTTAGGAATGTCTCTGATGTTTGATGTTTTTATTTTAGTGCTCAGCTAGATGTAGGACTGGTTACCTTCAGCAGACCAAAGGCGGTGGCCTGGCGGGACTGGTCATAGATGTCCTCCTCTGCATATCCCAGCAGCACTTGAAGCTGTGTCTCTGAGACTTTGCTGCTTTTGACATTCTTCACCAGTATGGTGATGGCCTGAGAGACAAAAGACAGATTGAGTATCCTAAATCAGTGCACTTCCTCTGACTCTGTTATTCATATAGTGATTTGTAGGGTGGCTTATGACATGTAACACTGCTGTCAGGCAGAAACCTTGTATCTCCATATTTCATGATTTATTTAGATATGTTTTTATTATGGTAAATGGACTTGTACTTATATAGTGCTTTTCTAGTCTTTCTGACCACTCAAAGAGCTTTTACACTACATGACACATTCACCCATTCATACCCATTCACTCACTGATGGTAGAGGCTGCTATGTAGTGAGGGACCATCAGTGTTAACTAATCTCATTCATTCACATTCACACACCTCTGAACAACAGAGGGAGCAATTCGGGGTTCAGTAATAAAAAATAAATAAATAATAATAATAATTATATAGCACTTTTCAAAACAGGGTTACAAGGGCTTTACAAATAAGAAAAACAAAAGACGATAAAAGAGAAATTTGAGGAAGACAAATAAAAGGAAAAGGACGATGTGAGAATAAAAACTACAAAAGATAAAAGATCAAAACAATAAAAAATAGAAAATATTAATTCAATCAATCAATCAATAAAAAAAAACAGAAAAAAAATAAAGTATAAAATAATAAAGTGATGATAAAATTAAACAAATAATTATAATATAATATAAATCCACTCCTTCCTCCGTCACTACAGGGGTGCCCCAGGGCTCTGTCCTGGGGCCCCTCCTCTTCATCATCTACCTCCTTCCCCTCGGTAATATCTTCCGCAAATTCAACATTCACTTCCACTGTTACGCAGATGACACCCAGCTCTACCTCACCACTAACCCCTCGTCCACTCTCCTGCCCACCTCCCTCACTGATTGCATCTCTGAAATAAAAACCTGGTTCACCCTAAATTTCCTTACATTAAACAGCAATAAAACAGAGGTTCTCCTCATTGGCACCAAATCCACTCTATCCAAATCCAACAGCTTCTCCCTCACCACTGATAACTCCTCCGTCTCACCCTCCCCCAGGTTAAGAGTCTGGGTGTCATCCTTGACAGCATATTATCCTTTCAATCACACATCAATAACATCACCCGGACTGCCTACTTCCATCTTCGTAACATCAATCGTCTTCGCCCCTCCCTCACCCCTCACACAGCCGCCATCCTTGTCCACAGCTTTGTCACTTCCCGTCTGGACTACTGCAACACCCTCCTCTTCGGCCTCCCTCACAAATCCCTCCATAAACTCCAACTGGTCCAGAATTCAGCTGCCCGTATCATTACCCGAACCCCCTCCATCCACCACATCACTCCTGTCCTCCAACAGCTCCACTGGCTCCCTGTTCAGTTTCGTATTCAGTTCAAAGTCCTCCTGTTAACATTCAAGACCATCCACAACCTCGCCCCCCCATATCTGTCCGACCTCCTCCATGTTCCCACTCCCTCCCGCTCCATCAGATCCTCTTCCTCCATACACCTGTCTGTCCCCTCCGCCCGTCTCACCACTATGTGGAGCCGAGCATTCAGCCGCTCTGCTCCCCGTCTCTGGAACTCATTACCACCTCAACTCAGAAACACAGATTCTTTCCCCCATTTCAAATCACAACTCAAAACATATCTGTTCAAAACCGCCTACTCCGTCTGACTCCAATTGCTCTGTCATTTTGTTATTCTTCCTATTTTTTCTTACCCCTTGTTAGTTTATATTGTTTTCATTTTTGACTTTGATTTTGTTTCCTTTAATGTAAATTTGTGTATGTATATATATATATATATATATATATATATATATATATATATCTGTGCGGTGTCCTTGAGTGCTGAGAAAGGCGCCTTTAAATAAAATGTATTATTATTATTATTATTATTATTTCAGAATTCTGAGAAAATCTTTTCAGAATATTTTTTTTTCTCATGTGAATGTTATATGCTTTGGTAGAATCTTGTTCAGTGTTCCCTTATTTAAAAAAAATGATTGTTTTAAATTTCCTCAAAAGTTGGGGTTTTAGAGATAAGAGGTTTCAGCCTGACAGCAGCAACAAGTTACTTTGAGAACTTTTACAACTTGGAAATGTCATGTCTTCATGAGACAATCTTAGATTGCCCCCAAAAATGTTTCAGAGAGCTGCCTTCATCTTACAGTTACATACACCCTTGCTGTCCTCAGCTCCTTTGTTGCTTTATTAAAACTACATATATAAAAGAAATCTTCAAACAAACGGACAGATGTGTGTTTGATATTTATTCTACCTTGAAACAGTTCTGAACCAGGTGGTAGTTCTCTCCACGGGCAGCTCCTGCCTTGGAGTAATCCTTCAGCAGGACAAAGAGCGCCTTGGTCAGCTGGTCGGAGTTGTCTTTTATGGCCGGCAGAGGGAACTTCAACAGCCAAGTGAACGCCACCAGAGCCTCTGTGATCACCTGCAGGAAAGAGAAGAAGATAAAGGGAGAAGGAGTCAAAGTTAAAGTCCTTAATTTTGATTAGACTCAGAGGAATGAATGTCATCAAAGCCCAGTTGAGATGTTGAAGGGAAACAAAGTACCTTGACATGCATGGAGTTGAGGCACTCGAGCAGCAACAGTACGAAAGGATCAAGCATCTCTAGAGCGGAGGCCTCAGAAGACGTCACTTTGGATTTCTTCAGACTCAGATGGAGCAGCTGAGGAACAAATAAATACACAAAACATTCAAGAAACATATACAAAATCATTTATTATACTTTTAATAATACACACATACAGCCCGAAAGAGGCAACTCTTCCTGGGTACATATAAAAATGCAACACTGACACTTTGTAGAGAAGTAAATGTAAAAAGTGTAGATTATTTGTTAACATAGAGAACTAAAGATGCAGTTTAAGTTTTTAGCTGTTGTGAATTTTCTGTATTGTTATGAAGTACTGCTGATATTTCTTATCAATGTTTCAGTATGCACCTTGAGGCCAGTATCAACCAGGATGTGCATGTTGGTCCGGCTGCTCACGAGGGCTCTCTGACCCCCTCTCTTTGGAGTGGGAGGCAGGAGCAGGCAGCTCGGAGGAGGCAGTCTTGGGTCCGGCGGAGGCTTCACTGAGGACTTCTCTCTGCGACACACAAGCACATGGTCGTTAGGAAGAAGTGTCAAAGAGTGATCTTCAGCTTATTTATATGTGTGTGTGTGTGTGTGTGTGTGTGTGTGTGTGTGTGTGTGTGTGTGTGTGTGTGTGTGTGTGTGTGTGTGTGTGTGTGTGTGTGTGTACCTGTCTCTCTTGGTGAGCAGAGGCAGACTCTCGCTGACGAGGCCGTGGCACAGCATTAAGATATTCTGGGAAGTCATGCCCTCGTTGTCAAGCAGACCCAAGACCAGTCGGCGTAACACAGCACCCACCCGGTTACACACTTTTAGACTGGATGTGGTCTCCAGAATCTAAGAGAATAAAAAAGAAGGCAGTGAGGAGAGAAGTCATGTGTCACACTGTCTTTCATGAGTCTATTGCATTTACCTATAATGTTGTCTACCATGAGCTGCAGAATAATGCATTTTTCAACATCATTTTATTTCAGAAGTTACGCTGAGACCAAAACAAGCTATATTCACACACTTTATAGACAGCTGTGGAACGAACTGCAGGAGGAAATTAGGTTGGCGGACTATGTGCTCTCATTCAAACATACAGTCATGGCCAAAAGTTTTGAGAATGACACAAATATTACATTTTCACAAAGTCTGCTGCTTCAGGGTTTTTAGGTGTTTTTGTCAGATGTTTCTATGGTATAATGAAATACAATTAGAAGCATTTCATAAGTATCAAAAGCTTTTATTGAGAATTACACAGAATTCATGCAATAATTCAATATTTGCAGTGTTGACCCTTCTTTTTCAAGACCTCTGCAATTCTCCCTGGCATGCTGTCAATCAACTTCTGGACCAAATCCTGACTGATGGCAGTCCATTCTTGCATAATCAATGCTTGGAGTTTGTCAGAATTTGTGGGTTTTTGATTGTCCACCCGCCTCTTGAGGATTGACCACAAGTTCTCAATGGGATTAAGATCTGGGGAGTTTCCTGGCCAAGGGCCCAAAATCTTAATGTTTTGTTCCCCGAGCCATTTTGTTATGACTTTTGCTTTATGGCAAGGTGCTCCATCATGCTGGAAAAGGCATTCTTCATCACCAAACTGCCCTTGGATGGTTGGGAGAAGTTGCTCTCGGAGGACGTTCTGGTACCATTCTTTATTCATGGCTGTATTTTTAGGCAAGATTGTGAGAGAGCCCACTCCCAACCCCACACATGAATGGTCTCAGGATGCTTCACTGTTGGCAAGAGACAGGACTGATGGTAGCGCTCACCTCGTCTTCTCCGAACAAGCCTTCCTCCAGATGCCCCAAACAATCAGAAAGGGGATTCATCAGAGAAAATGACTTTACCCCAGTCCTCAGCAGTCCAGTCCCTGTACCTTCTGCAGAATATCAGTCTGTCCCTGATGTTTTTACTGGAGAGAAGTGGCTTCTTTGCTGCCCTCCTTGACACCAGGCCTTCCTCCAAAAGTCTTCGCCTCACTGTGCGTGCAGATGCACTCACACCTGCCTGCTGCCATTCCTGAGCAAGCTCTGCACTGGTGGTGGCCCGATCCCGCAGCTGTAACACCTTCAGGAGACGGTCCTGGCGCTTGCTGGACTTTCTTGGGCGCCCTGGAGCCTGTTTGGCAACAATTGAACCTCTCTCCTTGAAGTTCTTGATAATTGGATAGACGGTTGACTGAGGTGCAATCTTACTCACTGCTATAAACTTCCCTGTTAGGCCCTTTTTGTGCAATGCAATGATTGCTGCACGTGTTTCCTTGCAGGTAACCATGGCTAACAGATGAGGAACAATGGTGTCATGCACCATCTTCCTTTTAAAGTGTCCAGTCACTCAATCATGACAGATTGATCGCCAGCCTTGTCCTCATCAACACCCACACCTGTGTTAATGTGTGTGACACCTGTGTGTCATTGAAATGATGTTAGCTGGTCCTTTTGTGGCAGGGCTGAAATGCAGTGGAAATGTGTTTTTGGTGATAAAGTTCATTTTCAAGGCAAAGAGGGACTTTGCAATTAATTGCAGTTGAGCTGATCACTCCTCATAACATTCTGGAGTATATGCAAATTGCCATTATAAAAACTGAAACAGCAGACTTTGTGAAAATTAATAGTTGTGTCATTCTCAAAACTTTTGGCCATGACTGTACTTTTATCGAAGAGCATTTCCTGATTTTATTTGATCAAGGTGTCTTGCTCAGGGTCCTCCTTTTATTTTATTTTATCTGGTTTCTACTTTGTCTTTGATTTTATGATTTCATGTTCTTCTAATACTGATGACACTTGCACTGTCTGTTTTTTTACAAATGCTCTTTATTTTGTCCTTGAGGCATTGCTAAGCACTTTGTAACATAGTCTTTGAAAAGTGCTCTATAAATAAAGATTATTCTATTTATTCTATTTATCCAAAAGGCATGTACTTAGACCGACCGCGTCGCAACTCACCTCTTTCATTGGCAGTATCAACTTAGTGATGCTCTCCTTGCTGCAAAACTTTGCCAGAAACTCGTATGAGTCCATGCTCTTGCTGTGTCGAGCCTCCATCAGCTTGGAGACGATCCCCTTCACCTCCTTCTCCTCAGCAACAGCCCCGAACAGCTCATTGTTGAATATCTGACCATGGTAAGGAAAGAAGAGTGAAGGATTAAGAATACACATGTTAAAAAATGCTAGCTGCACGCATAGCTGAATTGTTTGATTGAGTGTCTGTTCCATGTGGGGCTATTCTGGTTTGTGGTGAGAAATGCTCTTACGTCAATGAGCATGTTCATGCATGGGTCGAGGTCGCCACTCTTCAGGGTTGGAGCAAGGACTGACAGTAGCTGGTACACGGTGAACGTGAGCACATGGACCTGGATAGAGGAAGAGAACAACATTTAGAGTTGTATCTAAATTACAATAATGAATTGCTGCCAAGCTGTAGCAGAATTATACGTTAGCAAGCACACATAGGTCATATACAGTCATGGACGAAAGTATTGGCACCCTTTCTGGAAATTGGAATTTTTCCAGAAAATGCACCCTTTCTCCCAGAGATTGTTGCAATTACAAATGTTTTAGGTATACAAAGAAAGAACACAGTCAAACACAGTCAAACATGGTGGGGGTTCAAGGCTGTTTTAGGGGTTGTTTTGCTGCCTCTGGCACTGGGTGCCTATACTGTGTGCAAGAAATCATGAAATCTGGAGACTATCAAAAGATTTTGGGCCTCAATGTAGAGCCTAGTGTCAGAAAGCTGGGTCTGTGTCAGAGGTCATGGGTGTTCCAGCAGGACACTGAACCAAAACAAACCTCAAAAAGCACCAAGACATGGTTGGAAACAAAGCACTGGAGTGTTCTGAAGTGGCCAGCAATGAGTCAGGATCTAAATCCCTTTGAACACCTGAGGGGAGATCTCAAAATTGCTGTTACAAGAAGGCCCCCTTCAAATCTGAGACCTGGAGCAGCTTGGAAAAGAAGAGTGGTCCAGAATTTCAGTTGAGAGGTGTAAGAAGTTTGTTGATGGTTATAGGAAGTTCCCATGGGTGTGCAACCAAATATTAAATTGGTACTAATAATTTTGTCCGGCTCTTTTTTTTGAATTTTGTGTAAAATGTGTCAATTTTGTCTTTTTTCTTCTGTGTTTTTGTGTTGTTCCAATGCACATAAATGCAATAAATATGTGTACACCAAAAACATTTGTAATTGCAACAATTTCTGTGAGAAATGGTGTATTTTCTGGAAAAATTCCAGGGGTGCCAATACTTTCGTCCATGACTGTATATATCTATCATTTATTATACTCTTGTAAATATTTGAATTCTTAAATGGATCTTCCTCTACCTGGTAACCCTTGACCAGGAGCCCCTGCATCTCTTTGAGCAGGTACTGCAGGTACCTGCAGCCTAGAGTCTCCAGGATCTTCACCAGAGTTCCTCTTGCCACATCACGGACCTCCTGGAAACGGTTTCTTAGCACTACACACACCTTAATCAGGATCCTGGATGATAAACACGCATACACATGTCACTCAGATGTCGCAATTCAATCGTAAGAAGCCCCATGTAGAAGCAATGGTCTCAAACAGTTTGGGTGAGCTTTAATTTATTGTAATTCTCTGCATAAAAAACTCAATATACTTTGAAGTTTCAGTTGTAAAAGTCATGCTCTTTGAAGGAGAAAGAAGATACAACATCTTCTGCATACCCAGGCAGGTTGGCATCCATGATGTGTGGAGGCAGAGTCTGCATCACTTTGACCATGGCGAAGGCGATCGGTATCCTCACAACCTCCTCATCCTTCACCTCCTTTGACTTCACCGCTTTGTGCTCATCGTCACGCTTTATCTGAAAAAGACACACTTTCACTATTAAGATGCTGCTTGGGGTTTCAAGTACATATGAATCCTGCATGCATGTGTTATTATTTTACCTTTGCATTGAGACATTTGTGCAGGCGAGGCAGCACACTGTTATTGACCGTCTCGTGGATGGCTTTGATCAGAGTTTCCAGCTCCTCTTTGCTCTGCGGCAGACCACTGGGCACTGTGAAGGGTTTAGGGGCTGCTGTCCCTTTGGTCCCTGTGGTGGGTGCAGACTTAGAGGCCACATCCTTTGCTCTGTTAGTGGCATCTGTTTCCATTGGAATGTCAGAAGGAGCTGCTGCACTGTCCACCTCCATTGCCTCCTCATCATCACTTGCATCTGATTCTTCTGCAGCGGCTTGGTCCTCGTCGTCTGCCTCATCAGCAGCACTCACAGCTTTGGGAAGGATGTTTATTTATTATGTGATGCATTATTTTACATCATTTATCAAGACAAGAACAGAATTTAAAATCCTTCTTCTGACCTACAAAGCTCTTGATAGTCAGGCACCTTCATATCTTAAAGAGCTCATAGTGCCTTATTACCCCGGTAGGACATGCATGCAGGCCAGCTTGTAGTACCTAAAATCTCTAAAAGTAGTATGGGAGGTAGACCCTTCAGTTATCAGGACCCTCTCTTTTGGAATCATCTACCAGTCAGGGTCCGGGAGGCAGACACCCTCTCTACTTTTAAGAGTAGGCTTCAAACTTTCCTTTTTGATAAAGCTTATAGTTAGAGCTGGATCCGGCTTGGAGCAGCTTTTAGTTATGCTGCTATAGGCTTAGACTGACACTCTGGGATCTCCAATCAATCACTTACTTTGACTCTCCCTGGCCCAATAAATTTACTAACCATAGACCTTTCTGGAGTCCCTGAGCTCCCTTGTCTCGTAGGTTCCTCTGGATCTCTGCTGCTGTGGACGTTCCAGACTCCAGCTACTATCCTTCTCATCACTATCATCTCTCTCTCTCTCTCTTATTCTCCTCTACCCATCTTTCCAACCCCAACTCAGTCTCAGCAGATGTGTGTCTAACATGAGTCTGGTCCTGCTGGAGGTTTCTGCCTGTTAAAGGAAGTTTGTCCTTGCCACTGTAACTTGCTAAATGCTGCAAAGTGCTCTGCTCATGGTGGATTAAGATGAGATCAGACTAAGTCCTGTCTGTAATATGGGACTGGATCTGATCCGGTCTTGATGTTTGATTGATTTTTTTTACTTTTTGAGTTTAGAATTTCGTGTCTAAATGAATTAAGCTTCTTACCCTCTCTGGCCTTGGCAGCCTCCATCTCTCTGCTCA